>NC_056750.1:644767383-644814671 GCF_019279795.1 Protopterus annectens
TACTAGTAAATAGAGCTGATTAGAGACATGCATCAAAGGGACACTTATGGTAAGTTTTGCAGTTCTCCTAACGTACACAGTGCAATAGCTGGGTAAGACTGCCATGCACTTTGGAAGTGATTGGGAGGAGGGCAGTATTAGTCAGACATAATGCCAGAAATACACATCCCCAGTAAATAAAGGCTGTAGAGTTAGAACACACAAAGGGAACTATGGTTTGGCTTTGGGAGGAAGGGCATGATAAATCTAATACTGAGGCTTGTCAAAAGGCTCATGCTGTTAAAATAATGACAGAAGAAGTCAGTGTAGAAACTGACAGTGAATGTAAGTTAAAGTGATGCATGATGCCAAATTAGAAAGTGGCAGAGAAGGGCCTATAGTTACGAGTACTGTAACTGAAATGGGTATAGATCCTGAGGAATAGAAAGAGCAGTCTCATACTGAAGAAAAAAAGAGAATATGAACATAAACAGTTCCTTAAGCTTATTCCTTCTAGTTCAGAACAGGCAGCCAGTTAGAAACAGAAATAGGACTTTAAGGGTAAAGCAAACAATACAACTACTGAGGAAGATAAATGGTGGAAGATAATGATTTTATTTTAGTGCATTTTATAGGGGATGGAGTAGATGAATGGATAACCATGTAGCTGTATTTCTAGGAGAGGGGCAACTGCTTCCATTTAACATTAGAATACTAATGAAAATACTGATTTTGCTGACCTCTAGATAATCCATGTAGGTTTACAGAAAGCTCAGTGGTAATACAATACAGCTAGAGAGAACACAGAAAAAACAAATAGGGAACAAAAAGAACAGAAAAGCCCACTACATAAGAGTAATTTGAATTAAAAAAAGATTGTTGTACAGGGCAACTAGACAGTGAGAGAGAGAGTGAGAAAATAGATACCAGAGTCTTATTAATTTCAAAACCTTTTAGAACACAGATGTATTTCAGGTGGTTACTGAGGAATGCATAAGACCGAAGCTAGAATTTTTCCTAGATGCTCCTGGCCCATTATTATGAATGATGCAGAGAACTTCTGTTCAGACTACCCAGAATGCCAAAGGACAGCATTCAACACAGGATTTAAGAACTCATTCACACCCTAACCCTTTGCAGGTTCCCTCTGAATACAAAGCAATGTACATTGTGGGTTCACTTGCAAACAGAGAGAGCTATTTATGCATCCTTGTAATTACTGATTATGAAATAAAGTTTCCAGAGGCAGTACCCATGCAAAGAGTTGATGCAAAGTGCAAAACTAAAGCACTAGTAGTGTTCTTTTCTAGGTAAAGATTCACTGAGAAATTCTTACTGACCAAAATACACCATTCATATCTAGATGGATGCAGTTGGTAAGCTTATCTAAAATGAAACAGCTAAGGACATCTGTAGATGAGGTAGTTGCTTTCACAAAACTTTTAAAAATTTTCGTTGTGAAAGGCTATAGAAATATAAAGGATAAACTCGGACCTACTGCTGAAATATCTTCTCTTTTCTGTAAAAGAAGTCCCCTCAGGCCTCAAATGGATTCACAGCATTTGAATAGCTGTATGGCAGACACCCTCCTGATTTGCAAATTATTTTGAGAGAAAAATGGGAGGAAGAAAATTTCTTCTTTAAATGTGTAACACAGCATTTTACAGAAATACGGGACAAGTTAAGAATTATGATGCTTGTAGTAAGAACAACCAATAACCCAAAAAGGAACACTGGATGTAGGGCAAAAAGGGATATGGAAAACCTGAAATAAAGCAAAAATCCAGTTTTATTAATACAAGAAATCATTAAGTTTCTTTATAAGTTTGTAATAAGAGAACATGTTAGTAAAGCACAAGAAACTCAGCAGAAAGCATGTAACAAAATAATAATCTTAGAGATTTCAAACTGGGAATAAAGTACTTGAATTAATGTTCACCACTGAAATCAAGTTTCTTCCAAAGTTGGGTGGACCTTTTGCAACTGTTAAAAAGGTGAAGTATAAGGTGATATAACCTGAGCAAATTAAACCAGAGCAGTTGTATCTCATAAATGTTGAAAACTTTGAGACAAAATAAAGTTTCTGAACTACCTTTGTGGGAATGATTTTATCTGATGAAGTCACCTGACTGGTGTGACTTTTAGATGAGATGAAAGTTATCTATTTCATTTTATTTTTAACATTTTAAGGAGAGTAACTCTGTCCATCTACAGTACAAGCATTTCTTTTTTTTTTTAAATGTTATTTGGGATTTCATGATTTTTACTCTATTTAAATTGCATGTAGTGGGAATGCTGAACCCTAAACTTTTTCTGCCAAGATTAACCAGGGGCTTTGTGTGTGTCACTGACAGTGTGGGTTTCTGTACTACACTTATTTATATTTATTTGTGTTTATAACAAAGAAATATAACAAAGAACACCTCCAAAGGTAGAAGATGTAGTAAGCCTAATTAAAGAGCTAGTGGATATGCAGAAGGTATGTGCTATACATAATTAGGGGATGAGATAGCCACTCCCCAAAAAAGTCTACTAGTAAAAGGGAAGCTAAATGGCAACTACTACTCTGACCATTTACTGTGCAATCAATCATTTTTATCTATATATTTGCACTATGTGGCTTTTATTTGATGATGCTTTCCTGTAACTTATAAATTTATTTTGTACTAGATGCATTTTTAAATTTTTTGACAAGCTATCTCGTGATGCAAATAAAGTTGTCTTTAAAAAAAAAGTATGGATTTTGTCACCTCAGGATTGTTGCTGTTTTGGACTTGTGATCTAGAAAGGTTTTAAAAATGTTTACTTTAGATTGATCATCCATAAGTTTTTAAAGGCATCCTTTTAAGTTAAATATTTCTGTCTTTTTTTCCATCTTTTGCATGCTTGCTGTATCTGATATTTTCTTTTCTATCTCAACAGATCTGTCTGTCCATGAGTCATGCACAATTTTGAGAATTATTTTATTTTTGTTTAATTTGACAATAACTAGCAAACATTATAGAAAATGCTTACTCACGTTCATTTGCAGCATCACTGGTACTGATTTCAGCATTGAGCAACTCTGCAATTGAAGCACATGACCGTTACTGGCTTTCATTATTCACTTCACTTTTGATCTCATCAGTCACATTTCTTAATGTATTTGTGAGTGAAACAGATGGTGATACTGCAAACAGTGGCTTTTATGCCTTGCATATCCATTATATAATATCTGAAACTTGTATAATCTGCTAAATTACATATTATACCAATACTTTTTACAAACCACTTATTTACTGTGTACTGTTTACTGATAAGAACCTCATCAATCAAAAATCATATGTGATTGTGATACAGAGAGTAGGACACCACACAAATGGTAACATGAAAAAAAATACATTAATAAAAACAAATGCAACAAAGCACATCAAAACAAAGAATAAACAGCTAATTTATAGTTACTAGTGCATATAACTAAACATACACAATGTTATGTCAACTATAGGCCTAAACAACATTTCCTAAACAGACAGACTCAAAGTCTTGTCACTATACTTGGTATCCTACAGACTGCTAAGATGTGGCCTGTGTCTGGCATACAAGGCATCATTCAACCCATTACTGATGGATTTACTGCACATCAGCAAGTCAAATGACATCAGCAATAATGAACCTATGGATCTAAACCTCTTCTGCATCATCAACAGAATGGTTTGGAGGGTGAGGTATTTTTGTCAGAGGATACTGCTGCTATGGAACAGACACCCAATCTACATAAAAAAAGTTCATCCCTGCCCATTTTCAAATGCAACTTAGATCTATGGATGGGAAAAGAAGATTTACTCCAGGACTTCCCCCTGTGTTACTACTGGACAGATACAGCTCCTAAACATTTGATCGCATGCATAGGTCCCCTCAAATTATCAATGGTATTATCCCAGTTATTCTTATTAGGGGTAATAATATATTTATTGACCATTGGATGGGTCAAGCCAACCTATAATCAAATGGAAAAGGTTATTTCAAGCATAAAAAGTGAAACTGGCTAGTCTTTACATGGCCTGCAAGGGCAGCCAGCCTAGTAATTACCTATGAGGCTATAATGCACCATTTGCAATACAGTTCAAAGTCCATTTGAAGACAAATATTTAGATGGTATTCTATGATCAGATACACAATTAGAAAAAAATCTTAGCATTGGCCCTTAATATTGCCATAGAGAAAAAGTGCAATTTTGAAGTGACATCACTTTATGTCAGAGTTTTGTACATTAGGGAAAGAGTGTTTCTTACTTAGAAGAATCATCCAATATTGTGCCTAGTATTAGAAACTTAAAGGAAATGGTGAAGACGGTAGTCCCCCTAAAACATTACATTTAATGCTGGTTTAAGAAATGTTAGTATATGGTAATATAGTTACTATAACACATACACACACACACACACACACATATATATATATATATATATATATATATATATTATATATTACAATGTCAACACTGAATACTACACCTCTTCTGACATCACTTCTCTCATACATAACATAAATGACTGAGAAAAATGCACATGCTGTTACATTTTGTCTGTACATGAAACTGAATGCTAGTTGTAGTACAGTTTGGTTAAACAGCAAGCTCATTACTTTACTATAGTGCAACACAAAATAACCCCAAATATCTTCTACCACTCATATCCTTATGTACTGATTATAGGTTCATAGGTAGGTACTAGGCTATTGGCCCTAGGGCCCATACAAGCCTAGCCAAAAAATGTACCCTGGCTTTCACCACCCAAGAAATTTATTTTCCTGTGCCCCTGTCGAGCAGAGCCACAGAAGTGATCCCCGGGGTGAATTTCCCATCCAATCATCAAGATTTTTCTTGAAGAGTGCTAATGAGGAGCTCTGTTTGACATAGATAGGTAGTCAGTTCCAGAGTATGGGAAGTCTCTGGGACAGGAATCTATCCCTCCAGCATGTTCTGTTTATTGTAGTGACAAGGTTTAGGTCCCTAGAGCATGTAGCTCGGAAGGATTGGGATTTCTTTAAGTGGAGCATGTCCAACAGCTCTGGGTTTGACATAGCTTTGTATGTTAGGCAGAGATCGCCCCTGAGTAGACGATATGCGATGGAGTAAAGCTGTAGTTTTTTGAGACGGTCTGCATAGGACATCTGTTTGAGGCCAGTAATCCTCTTTGTGAGGTATTTCTGTGGTCTTTCCAGTTGTTGTAGATGTCTTGTGAGGTACATACCAAAAGGGGTGTTGTACTCTATAATGGGTCTAATGAGTGATGAGTAGAGGGGAACAGTATGAGGCACTTTGCTGATATTTATTCATTTTGCATTTGCTGACCAGGATGGTGCAAATAAAAAGTACTCCTTTTCTGCAAGGGCATGAGAAGAAATATGCCACAAAAATACAGCAGTGCAAAATATTTAGAATAAAGAATATGAAAACAATACAAATAAATGTAAACAAAAATACAGTATCATAACAGATTTAGTACAATAATGAACATGAGTTAGAATATTTCAGACAAAAATAGTATATTTTTATGAATAGACAGCCAATATGCTAAAATATCACATTCAAAGAAAAAAAATCGGGGGCAGTTGTACACTGTTGTCCATAGCATAAGTAGATATGTAAGGTGACTAGAGATGACTTATGTAGCATAAGGCTGAGGAATGGGAAAGGGTATAACCTGGGGTAAGTCAGAAGCATAGCCAGGTTTCCAACATATATTGTTTTAGCTGTAATTTGAATGATTTGAAGTTACTGGACTGTTACAGAGCAAGTGGAATGGAGATTATGATATTTTGTTTGAATGAAGAGTTTGCCAGTTGAGAGGAGAGCACTAGGAGGTGAGAATATCTGATTATTATTTAGAAAGGGACATTTCCCATGTTTGTAGAGGACATTGTGAATGGTGTGTAGTTGTTTTGTGGTTAGGGCATGGGAGGCTTTCACACATTCCAGATGCATCACTGCAAGACAATTGTATGACCCGTAAAGCAGATTTGCAGCAAATCTTGCTACTTTATTTGTGGCACTACTCTAGTAAGCTGATATGTGGCACTACTCCAGTAAGCTGATATGTGGCACTACTCTAGTAAGCCGATTTGTGGCACTACTCTAGTAAGCCGATTTGGGTATTGTCTAGGTTGATGACTATGGGGCAAAACAGAAAACTGCAGGCAGAAGGAAGAAAGAGGCTAGGCACTTTCTATCAGAGTCACTGGAGAAGGATTTGGTCCTGTGAAGAGTTCCTAGTTTATAGTATTCTTTTAACTATAATTGTATTTGTTAGTTGCATTTCAAATGTTCACCAATAATGACATCTAGAAGTTTAGGGTCTATATTATATATTTGAAGTTTCAAAACTTCGAATCCCATATGTTCAACAACATATGATCGAAGTTTGAAACTTCGAATATATAATAAAACATCAAAAAAAAAAAAACTTACCTTAACACACTGAGCAGGGGTGCAAGCCCCCATGCACCCCCCACACCCCCCTACTTAAATATACCAACTCGGAGATCACACTTCAGTGCAGAAAAAGGAAATTCTCCCATTCTGCACTGTACAGCGCTGTTACATTTAACCTTCAAACTTTTCAAAGTTCGATCATATGGTGTCAACCATATGACATTCGAACTTCGAAAAGTTTGTTCATGTAATAGGAACCCAAAGTTTAGTGTAAGAAATGGGCTCAGATTTGGTGATACTGGAGGAGGTCATTGTGAAGAGAAGGGTTTCATCAGAATTTTGTTGATTTGTGAATAGGATAAGCTTGGACTTAATTGGGTTGAAGAACAGCTGACAAATGGAAAGCCAAAACTCATTTGAAGAAAGAGAGTTCTGCGTAAACTGTTGAAGTTTATCTGGGATTTTAGCATAGCAGATGAGTATGGAATTGTCTGTAGCATGAGTAATAGTGGCATACTTTCTTGTTGTATGTAAGTAATCTAAAAATATGTTCGAGAGGATAGGAACATGGCTGGAAACCAAAGTTACACTTGTTGGAACAGTTTTAAAAAATGAGCTTTCATTTTCCCACTCGATTGCATGTGCCTGCCAGAAAGATAACTATTAAACCAGGAGCCTGACAAGACAGTTGACATGAGGTAATTCTCTTTAGCTGTGGGACACTGTGTTAAAGGCTTGTGACAGATCAAGGAAAATGTCTGACACTAACTTGCTATTATTTAGGTTTTGGCTATTGGTGGTGATGTTGGGTAGAGGACAAGAGGTCGCTGTTATTGATGAACTGGAGATGTGGGGTCTGAAACCATTTTCAAGGGCTTTTGATAAAGGTGATAGTATGGCTATTGGCCTATAATTTGATAGATCGGTGAAGTGACTGCCTTTGTATAAAGGTAAAATATGATTTCTTCCAGGAGGCAGGGACAAGGGCTTCTTTGACGGAATGCTTTATTAGAATGAATACTGGTAAAGCCAGGGTGTCAGCTGCCATTTTAATTATTTTGATGGTAAGTTTTCAGGAGCAAAAGTGGTTGACTAATTTGAGAAGGAACTTCTTATTGTGGTAGTGGGAGCTGGCTTGTGGCAGAATGGTTTTACGTTGTATGTCAGTTCTGATGAGGCTGGTACATACCCTCTCAAACTCTTAGCCCAAGAAATCTTGACAAAGCCTGACTTAATGGGGGGGGGGGGGTGGCAAAGGCCCAGAACTAGGGACAGATTTTAAATACGCTCTTACAAACTTAAAAGTAGCTAAAATAACAGACCTTGCGTTAAAAAGTATATGAAACCTAAAATGTGTGCCATTATTTGCTGATTTTATTCCTCTACTCATCCAAGTGATTTGCAAGAAAATCACAAATTTTCTAAGGAACAGACCAAAATTTTGAGGCAAAAGTCTGGACAGTTGAGAGGTATGGTGGTATGTTATGAGCAGTAGTATCAGTTAGTAGGCGTGTTACAGCTTGCATGGAGTGACAGTTAATGGCAGGAAAATAAAGGAATGAGCACTACCACATGAATAAAAACTGAACAAGACCAGTAGCCCTAAACATTAGTTTATGAAAAACAGCAAATTAATTTGGACACCAACAGCTGAATTCTTGATGAGCAGATTATTCATAAATACAACACAGGTATATTATTTAAGCTTATTGTAGCATTCAGTGTCTGTAATAAACAAAATGGCAAAAATGAATCAACACTCTGTTATAATTTTTTAGACTTTTTTTATTCAGATATCTTTGTAGTTCACATAAGCTGCCATTCATGTTCAAAATTGTTTGCACATTTGGGAGAGGTATCTCAGCCATGTAGAGGTAGTGGAGCTACCCCACCTCGCCTCAACATGTAGCCGAGTTCCAGCAAAGTTACTGTGGCAGCTGTTTGGAGGGGGCAGGAGGGGTGGGGTACATCTTAGAACTTTAGGCAGCAATTAGGTGGGGGATTTAGGTTTTGGGAGTAGGAGATTTAGGGTTAGGCAGCTAGGGGAAGTTTATATTTAGTGAGTGTTTAGGGATTTTAGGTCTAGGGAGCAGGTGGCGAATTTTAAGTTTTGAAAACTTGAGGGAGTTTAGGTTTAGGGAGTGGAAACAGAGTTTTAGTCTAAGGGAGTTATCAGGGACTTTAGGCTTTGTCAAGCAGACTACAGGGTATTTAGAGACAATTAGCTCTGGGAATGTTTGGGGTTATCACAAAGTAGTAGAGAATCAAACAACCTATGCAGAATATTCTATAGGAATGAGACGTGCACTAACTGGTTCTCAGAGAGAGCAGCTCATGCATGGAACAGACTTCCAAATTACATTAAAGTAAGCACTAGTTTAGATATATTTAATAACAGCCTGGACACTTATGGGAATAACTGTTTTGGTATATTGGTAGACTTAGAAGGCATTAATGCCCATGCTTGAAATATTTGTATGTATAAATTTAGGGTATAATAAGGGACTTTAAGGTTTGGGGGTGTCTATAAGAAGCATAAAGCCAAGGGAGGGCTATTACTTTGTCTGGATAACTGAGGGTCTTAAGGCAACTGAACTTTTTAATTAGGAATCTCCAAGGTTTCCTAAGTTGAGTTAATGTGCTTAAACAAATACATGCCAAAAGGCTCATTATATATTTTATCTTAATTTGGGCAATAATGTCTCATGAGAGATCAGTAAAGGAGAAATTAGGCTTCTTTGGATTTGGAGGAAATCCCTTAGGAAATTAGATGAGGCCAATAGAAAGCTGTGGGAACTATTACAGAGATGCGATAGTCAAAAGATAAGGAATTATTAACGAGTGTCTACACCCCTTTCAACACTGTCTGATTAGAGGGATATGTTGGCTATTTTGTAAGAGGTGAAAACATTTTGTTTACCAAAATGAACTATACTAGATAGTCACATTAAGTCTGTGGCCATTATTCTTACATCAGTTGTTAAAGTCTGAATCATGTTGAAACAGTCAGTAAAGGAGTTAACTTATTCTGCAAGCTTAGATAACAACAAGCCAACAGTGTTGTCCTGAAGGTCTGAGAAATAGATGCCAAATGGTATAATGCTAGGAACTCTTTTTACTTTCAGAAGTGGCACCTCTAACTACAATGACATGAGTTCTGTCAATCAAACTGTTTCACCCACATGATATATACATTTACAGTGGATATAAAAAGTGTACACACACCTGTTAAAATGCCAGGTTTTTGTGATATAAAAAATTATACCACGATAAATCATTTCAAAACTTTTCTCACCTTTAATATGACCTATAACCTGTACAATTCAATTGAAAAACAAACAAATATGTTGGGGAAAAAAATCTAAAAATATAAAAAAACATACAATAAGCTGGTTGCATAAGTGTGCACACCCTTAAACTAATACTTTTTTGGAGTACATTTTGCTTTAATTAGAGCATTCAGTCTTCTTGGGTACATGTGCCATCAATTAAAGAGGCTCTGATTAACCCCAAATAAAGTTCAGCTGTCCTAGTAGGATTTCCCTGACATTTACTCAGTTGTCTGCTACAGCAAAAGCCAAGGTTCGCAGAGAGCTTACAAAGCTGCAAAGGGATCTCATTGTTGAAAGGTATCAGTCAGAAGAAGGGTACAAAAACATTTCCACAGCATTGGATATACCATGGAACACAGTGAAGACAGTCATCAAAAAGTGGAGAAAATACGGGACAGAGACGTTGCAAAGACCTGGACGTCCCTCCAAAATTTATGAAAAGACAAGATGAAAAATGATCAGGAAGGCTGCCAAGAGACCTACAGCAACACTGAAAGATCTATAGGAATGTCTGGGAAAGTACTGCTTATGTACTACATGTGACAACAATCTCCCATATTCTCCATATGTCTGGCCTATGGGGTAGGGTTGCAAGACAGAAGCCTTTTCTTACACAATAAAACATCCAGGCCTGGCTAAAATTTGCAAAACAATACATCAAGTCTCCCAAAAGGATGTCAGAAAACGTGTTATGGTCTGATGAGACCAAGGTTGTACTTTTTGCCCACAATTCCAAAAGGTACGTTTGCTGCAAAAACAACACTTCACATTGCCAAAAGAACACCATCCCCATGGTGAAGCATGGTGGTGCCAGTGTTATGCTTTTGGGGTTGCTTTTCTTTAGCTGGAACTGGAGCTTTAGACCAGGTGGAGAGAATTATGAATAGTTGGAAATAACAGTCAAGTTTGATCCAAAACCTTCAGGTATCTGATAGGAAGCAAAAGATGAAGAGGAATTTCACCTTTCATCATGACAATGACCCCAAACGTACATCCAAATCAACAAAAAAATGGCCTCACCAGAAGAAAATTAAAGTTTTGGAATGGCCCAGCTAGAGCCCAGACCTTAATTCAATAGAAAATCTGTGGAGGTGAACTTAAGAGGGCTGTGCACAAGAGATGCCCTCTCAATCTGATGGATTTGGAATGCTTTTGCAAGGAAAAGTGGGCAAGTCAGTAAAAAAGAAATGCTTTGTTGGCCATCTTATTAAAAGCTGACACACTGGATTCCCCTAGAATAACACCATCATTATTAAGGCCAATTACCTTATCTTTGAATATTGGCATCATTCTGGCATTGCCTTCTTTAGATTCTACATGCATATTTTGCCTAGTCTACTTTAAAGAGTATTCCAATATTGAATCCTCCGGTAGATCCTTCTTTCAGTAACCAAATGAAGACACGCATTTAAGCTTCACATAACAAAGACAATCCATGACACTATAATATGGCTTTGATGCATATGTGATGCTTCCTTTTAGAACACTTGCAGCAGCAGCGATGATATGTTTCTATGTTTTTACTAGGCTAATGACCACTAGATCCCTTACAAGTCTAGCCGCACATCCTAAACCATTTGGATCTCTTGTATCATGGCTGTCTACACAGGGTGTGCATGGGATTTGTGTGTGGGGGTGTTAGTTAGGATAATACTTTTCTTATTGACTGCCTCTATCCATAAGAGGCATGGATGCCATACCCAAGGTAAATTTATAATTTCCCATCCAGATGTCCAGTTGTTAAGGTCTCATTTGAATAGGGTCAAGGATAAACTCTTGTTTTCCATGGATGGGGAGCATATTCCATAGAACTGGGATCCTTTATGTTACATATCTGTATCTTCACTGGGTTCTATTTATGTCATAAGTGAAATTCATATCCCTGGATCTACTGTCTTTTCTGCTCTTTGTTTTCTGCATGTTCAACTAATCCATCAGGCTGCTTCTGAAGAAGAAGCCGGGTAAAGATCCCCTATCAACAGCATGTAGGAGACTGAACAGAGACACAAAACATTCAGGCAATCAGTGTAGGACAGGGTATTCATGCCCTGAATTCTCCTGGCTAGAAACTTTGGTGGGTGTTCCAAATGTTGCAAGTGTTTGGTTAGGTCCATGCCAAAGGGGACATTGCACTCAATGATAGGTCTGATAAAGGCCAAGTAGACTATTACTATGACTTTCTTGGACCTGGATGTCATACTCATAAGTTGGGGCATGTAGAATGATTTTCTTACTAATTTCGCTATGTGTTGGTCAAAGGCTAGATTGATTTCTGCATGTATTCTCAGATCCCTTACTACTGGGTCGATTCTTAGGGTGTTTTATCAATGGAGTATATAACTTGGATTGACAGTTTCTCAAAGGGCATTGGAACAAATTATTTGTCTGTGTTAATCTCTCTTGCAAGATGATGGTGTCTTGGGGGAATCTATAATTGCTCCCAATTTACAGTCATCTGAGAACTTTGTGAGTCACAGGCCTTGAACATTAGCCTTGACTTCTGACAAGCTGATGTCAAAAAGGAGCTGGCCCCAGCACAGAGCCCTGGGATACTCCACTGATAATCAGTCTCTTGGTGGAGGTGATTTCACCGATCCTGACTTCCTGGGTCCTGACAGCTATCCAGCAGGTTATGTAGGGATTTATGCCTATCTCAGAGCTTTTCAAGAATGACTGAGTGGGGTTTTGTATTGAATGCCTTGGCCAGGTCAAAATATGCAGTACAGGTCCATAGGTAGGTACTAGGCTATTGGCCCTAGGGCCTATATAAGCCTAGCCAAAGGTACCCAGGCTTTCGCCACCCAAGAAAATTATTTTCCAGTGCCACTGTCGAGCAGAGCCACAGAAGTGATCCCCGGGGTGAATTTCCTATCTCCCATCCAATCATCAAGATTTTTCTTGAACAGTGCTAATGAGGAGCTTTGTTTGATATAGATAGGTAGTTTGTTCCAGAGTATGGGAAGTCTCTGGGACAGGACTCTATCCCTCCAGCATGTTCTGTTTATTGTGGTGATGAGGTGTAGGTCCCTAGAGCGTGTAGCTCATAGGGATTGGGATTTCTTCAAGTGGAGCATGTCTAAAAGCTCTGGGTTTGACATAGCTTTGTGTGTTAGGCAGAGATCGATTCTGAGTAGGCGATATGGAATGGAGTAAAGCTGCAGTTTTTTTCAGATGGTCTGCATAGGGCATCTGTTTGAGGCCGGTAATCCTCTTTGTGAGGTATTTCTGTGGCCTTTCCAGTTGTTGTAGATGTCTTGTGAGGTACATACCAAAAAGGGGCATTGTACTCTATAATGGGTCTAATGAGTGACGAGTAGAGGGGAACAATGACCTCTTTTTTCCTGGATGAGAAACCTTTTGTGATGAGGTGTGCCACATAGAATGATTTCCTGACTACTGTGGCAATGTGATTATCAAAGGAGAGACTACTGTCCACCTGTGTCCCAAGGTCTCTTATCACACTTTTGGTGTTAAGCAGACTACCACCTATGTGGTAGTTCATGGGTACTGTGTTTTTACCAAAAGGAATGACAATGCACTTTTTGGCATTGAGCTTGAGGCCATGTCTGACACCAGGCATCTGTCTCAGCAAGGTCCTTTTGTAGGATGTCCACATCTTTTGGAGTTTTGATTATGGCTCTTAGTTTGCAGTCATCTGTGAACTTCGTTAGCCAAAGACCTTCTGTGTTGGCCTGTACTTAAGAGAAGTAGATACCAAACAGGAGAGGACCCAGGACTGAACCCTGTGGTACTCCACTTGTCACTGGTCTGAAGCTGGATTTGGAGTCTGCTACTTTCACAGTGTGAGTTCTGTCAGTGAGCCAGTTGGCAACCCATCTTGTGACATAGGGATTTATACCTAGTTTAGTGAGTTTATCTATAATTCCAGAGTGGGGGATGGTGTCAAAAGCCTTGGCGAGATCTAGATAGGCTGGGTGGACCACCTTACCCTCATCTACGGCTTTGGTGACTGCTTCAAAGAAGTCTATCAGGTTTAGGAGACATGATCTGCCTTTTACAAACCCGAACTGAGTGGGGTTCTGAGTTTGGAGATTACCAATGTCATTGTTTATAAGTTCCATGATGATATGCTCCATAGCCTTGCAGACCAGGCTCATTAGGCTAATGGGGCAGTAGTTTCCGGGGTCTGTGGTGGCTCCCCCTTTGTGGAGTGGGATAACTGTCACTGTGTGCCATTCAGTGGGCACATAGCCTGAGGTGAGGCAATGATTGAACATGGTACTTTGGTGGGATGCCAGTTTGTTCTGTAGTTCATGTAGAACACAGCCTGGGATTTCATCAGGTCCCATGGATACTGTGTTCTTGGCTTTGGATAGTGTGTTTTTTACCTGTGCAGCCGTGATTACAGGAACTTTGCATTCTTCTGATATAGATATGGGCCCTTTAGGGGATGACAGAGGGGTAAAGTTAGCACTGAACCTATCTGCCAGGATGTTGGCAATATCCGTTGGTTCTGTATATTTAGTGCCATTGTGCTGTAACTCAGAGCAGATCTGAGTGTTGCCATTGAGATTCTTGACATAGCTATAGAATGCTTTGTGGTTGTCTTTAGAGTCAGTGGTGATTTTGTTTTCATAACTAGCTTTGGAGGATTTTATGAGGGATCTCAGCTTCTTACTGAAGCTGACCAGGGGGTTTCTCCAATCATGGGATTTTACTCTTTTTTGCAACAGTTTCTTTCTTCTGTTGTAGAGTTTATTGCAGGGGACCACCAGATTGGCTTCCTTTTTTTGGAGGATAGCATCTTGGTTCTGTTAGGGACTGCACAATCCATGCACTCATGTAAGTGCTTATAAAGTGCATTTGTGTAGGATTCAGCAGTCATACCTCTATAGTCCATCAGCATGGGTGTCGTGAAGTTTTCCACTTCTGTCTTAAGAAGCGTGAAGTTGGCTTTGGAGAAAATTTTTACTGTGGTTTCCCTAATGGGGGGTGGGGCAGGGATGTGGATGTCTAAGGTGATTAGCTTATGGTCGGATCTGACCAACGAGGAATTGACCTCTGGTGTGGAGCACCGGTTGCCCATGTTGGTAATAACCAGGTCTAGGATATTGCTGCCCCTGGTGGGGTTGTGGATAAGTTGATCCATGGCATTGGAATTTATGAATTCCAGAAAACATTGAGCACAAGAGTTGGTACATGAGTAGTTTTCCCAGTTAATAGTAGGGTAGTTGAAATCACCCATTATTAGGGTGTTAGGTTGTACCCTAATATTTTCCACTGTATTAAGAAATGAGGAGTGGGAATCCTGGGGCATGGTGGGGGATCTGTAGCAAGCTACAATTTGGATTGTGGTCTTGCCCAGAGTTAGTTGCACTTGGATAATCTCAGATGCATTATGCTGAGCAACTAGCCTGGAGGTGTGGATATCCTTAATGAATATGGACACGCCTCCACCTTTAGTGTTTCGGTCCAGGCTAGGTGGCCGAAAGGTGTGGTATGAATTATAGCCTGGTAATGCAGGGGTACTTTCTGGAGCCTTGAACCAGGTCTCTGTCACTGCACAGATGTCAATGTTCTCAATTTTAAGGAGTGCCTCGAGAGAGTGCATTTTGAGGTTTAGACTTCTAGCATTGAGTAGCAATACCCTCAGATTCTTCCTGCCTGTACCTGTTAAGGTGGTGAATTTGTCATTTGAACCTTGCCTAAAAAAGGCAATATAGGGGTGGCTAGAGCCTTAGCCAGTATCCGGAATCCCAGGGGCGACAGGTGCAGGCCATCTCTGGCAAAGCATCGTGGCTTGTTGATCATGTCATCCCAGGCAGACAGATACTGGATCCCCTTAGAATGACACCAGACGCTTAGCCAATTGTTGAAGTCAATCATTTTGTCCTTGTCCATTGTCTTGGTGACCCTCTAAAAGAAGTCTACCAGGTTAATTATGTATGAACTTCCCCTTAAAGCCAAACTGGGATGGGTCCAGTATCAGTACATGGCCAATTTTCTTGTTTATCATTTCCATGATAATTTTTTCCATGGTTTTGTATATTAGGCTTTGACTGATGGGTCTATAATTCACCTGGGTTGGTTGATGGTCCTCTTTTGTGGAGTGCAATGACTGTTACAGTCCTCCATCCAACTGCAATGCAACCTGTTTTGGGATTGTATTGGAACAGTGTCTCAAGTGGTCCTGATAGACTGTGTTTTACAGTCTTCAGGAGGAAACTGAGGGATGTTGCAGGGACACAGAGGCAGTGCTGTTGACTTTAGAGATTACTGCCAGCACCAGGACCATGCTAATTGATAGGGAAGTATCTTGGAGGGGATTTTACCTTGAGGAGTTGGGGGAGTGGGGGTTGAAGTTTGAATTGAATTTATTAGCTAGTAGAATTGCTATATCACCCTGCTTGATGAAGGTGTTACAGTTCACTACCAGTTCAGCACACTGCTGTGTGCTAATTTTAAGGGTCAAGACGTACCTGAAGACCTTGTGATTGTCCTTAGCCTGCAAGGTTATCCTAACCTCATAGTTGGCCTGGTTGGGCCTACTTAGAATGATTAGTTTCTTGTTTAGTTGTACAAAAGAGCACTTGTCTTTAAGGGAGTTGCCCTTCCTGATTTTGGCCATGAGTTTTTTTTTTACTATATACCCTGTTTAGATGAGGATTCCACCAGTGGGATTTGTTTTTAGTGTTTGCTTTTGGTTTACTTCTGGTAGGTACCACAACCTTTATGCAGCCATTCAGATGTTTATAGGGACTCTGAATAATTCTACATAGGTAGCTGTGGTCTTGGGGTAAGGGGGGGTCTTGAATTTTGAAAAAAATCTCACTTAATAGGATATAGTTTGCCTTATAACACTTTGTTACTGATTTTCTGGATTGATTTTTACTTCAAAGGCTACAGCTTTGTGATCCAACCTCACTCAGTGAAGACATGACATTAGGGGGATGGGGGGGGGGGGGGCGCAATGCCCAATCAAGTATGCTCCAGGGTTTTCAATAAAGTCCAGGAAGTGTTGTGAGAGTATTTGTTCTATGGTCACTTGCATGTGAATAAACTCTATGGTATCATCATTTTTGACCAGCCTGGAGGTATGTTTATTGCCAACATAGATCAAGACACCTCCACCTTTGGCCCCAGTCTGTGCTGTTTTTGTCTAAATGTGTAAAAGGCTGGCCTTCCACAGACAGAGTACTTTCTATGCCTATAAAACAAGAGTTGGTCATGGCACAGATGTCCACATTCTCCAGAGTAAGAAGAGCTTGAAGGGTGTGGAGTTTTCTTTAGGTTCCTCGCATTGAGCAGTAAGATCATAAAGTTGCCTGGAGACTTTTTCACAGTGTTGGTAGTTTTGTCTTTTTGGCATTACCTAAAAAAGGCTCTAATGGATGGATAAAGTTTTAGCCGATACCCAAAAGCCTAATATAATAATAATAATATGCTTGCTTAGGTAATGCAGAAAGTATTGACAGGTGGCTAAGAACAGAACTTTAAGAGCTGAAAATACATAGATAGTATGAAGAACTGTGTTAGAAAATCAGAGGCAAAGGTCTATTATCGATTTAAGTACAGCAGGGAGCAAATCTGACCCAGGTGACTGGTTATTACATTAAGATTGGGGTAGTGCTGGGAAGTGGCTTAAGCTGTCTCAGGATTTGCTGTTGTGGAAGTTCTCATTCTAATTACGCCTCTGGGTAGAAGACAGTACACCCTGTTTTCAGTATTTCCTAATTTGAGTAAAAATATTATAAAATGGTAAAGTTTTACTTTCCACTGAATCCGCTGCACTCCAATCACACAGATACATGCCAATATGGCTGCTGAACACCTTTTAAAATTGCAGACATTTTTATCATGACTAACTGTGAAACACTGTCTAAAATGTTTAATACATATTTAATGTTGCTGCTTTTCAAGTGCACTTACTCAGGTATATTAAATACGAATTTATTTTATTTAAAATATCTTCCAGCAATGTACACACATACTCATATCTTTTTCTCAGCTGAAATTATTCCAGTACCACAAACCTCAGTAGCTGAAGGGCTACAAATGTGTTGCTCCATTCACTGACATGCATACAAAACCTTTCGTCTTCCATTCTCATTTAATATAACAGTGTTACTTCATGATGCCAGTAGCATCATTTACGAATATCAAATATAAAGGCTATTTTAAGATGCAGAGAAGCACATACTTATCTTGGGTGTCCTTTTGTCTTTCTGTTTGGGCCATAGTGTTACTTAATGAGGGTCACAATGACACTCCCAATTATTTAACACAAGTAATTGACCACTATGCCAAAATGATGTCTTTCAACTCAGGAAAAGTGGGAGACCACATGCATAATGCATGGGATTTTAAATCTTTATGTTGATGTTAGACCCTTGCTAAATTTCTGTAAAATCAAATAGTAAAAAGGTCTCATTGACAAACTAATTAGCAAAAACTACAAGAAAAACCTAGCCAAGCTAGAGTTTTCACTGTGTGATTCCTTAAACCTCCTGTAGTAGAGGCCAATGGGATACATGCAAATGACCCCTTAATCACATCAAGTATTTCAGCTATATGGCTTCTGAACATCCATGACTTTATACTTTTTCTTTTTATGTTGTTGTGGATACATTCAAGCCAATAAAGCCTGAAAAAAATAAGAAAAAGTATAAAGTCATGGACATTCAGAAGCCATATAGCTAAAACACTTGATGTCCTTAAGGATTCATTTGCATATATCCCATGGGCCTCTATTAAAGGACGTTTAAGGTATCACACAGTGAAAACTTGAAATATCTGTAAAATGGAAAATGCCTTATAGGCCATTTTTTATGGATTTGGTAAGATAATAAAGATGTCATTAAAAATAGATTAGAGAACAAAAAAGACAGGTTCACTATCTGTTCTATTTCCTTAACAATAATTTCATAGGCTGGCATAGGGCTGCAGAACCAGTAAGTAAATGTGGAAGGAGAACATATCCTAGATGGGCACCATTTATTAGAGAGATCCACTGTGAAACCCAGGGACTAAGGCACACTATGGAATCAGAATGTTCATGTTACAGACATTTGTCTGTTTATTTCAGTGATGAAAATTCTCTCTCATGAATGCAGACACAGTCTCAGGATCCAGTTGATCAAGGCTTTTTTCTGTATTCATTTATAAAGCAACTTGACATACCTTGGCTCTAGTGATCTTTTCATATTGATCAATAGTCTCAGAACAGTCTCCAGTGGATGAAACCAGCTTGGTCATAGCAAGTTACCTATCCAAAAAATTCCTTATTCTCTTTGCCCACAGAATCATACAGATCTTAAACTCCAAGTGATAGGGCAATATCCAGATGGATATGTCCTGACTGTGCCTAGGAAACATACAGACAGTTTGTCCAATTTTGCAGGAGGACATACATTGCAGAGCCTTAATATGGACTTCAAGGAAGGGGCTTATAAATTTATAAAGGCAGGCCCTCCAGCTCCGCCATCCACATTCTCTTTCAAGCTAAAAATCTTACGCCTCCTCATGCATTCCAGACAGTGGAGGTATGTCAGCCCTGGATAAAAACAGAAGAGAAGGTGCTACAACAATGATCACATGGGTATATGATGCAGAATAGACTCTGTCATTAGACACCAGAGCAGTAGGAAACTTTAAATCACAGAGAAGCATACATATTTGCTTACTTAGATGGGATCTAGGATTGGCCAACTGAAGGGGTACAAAATATGTAGTTTACTTTGACCACTTCGGCGTGTACTTCACAGCTGAGAAGATTGCAAGGGAAGAAAGGATGTCTGTGGTACAGACAATTCCACTTGTTCTATCAGAACAGCAGTAATATTCATAATGCTTTATTCTGTGCTCCTCACTGCAAGACATCCTAATTCTTCACACACTCCTTAAGCTCAGCATTTATATAAAAAACTTTTAAAGCTTTCTACAGACTGCTAAATGGTCTAGAAGCAGCATGGTTTCCTCATAAACTGTTTTGTCATGGAAATTTGAATCCCGTGCATACAAACCTGACAACCTCCAGGATTGTCCTACCAACAGCCTATATACTGAAGGACTCAAAAGGATTAATTCTAGGGAGTCATGGTCATACAAACAAAGGAGGGGATCATGAAAGACGAACAAGTCTGTGGTGCTGAAGATACATGTAATATTTTTTTTAAAAATACAGACTACTTCCAGCAATCATTATAATCTGCATTAACAGCTCCTCTCCATCAAAGAAAGAAGCAAGAGGGCAAAACTTACCTGCCTTTTCTGACTCTAGAATGATGACTCTACAGCAAAGTCCAACACTACTAGAAGATCAACTCTAAATTTTAAAGCCTGACTTGGTCAGTTTTCTATGCTCAACCACCCATCAGTGGATTTTCTGAAGGCATGATATATTCCCCGCCACTTACCCCAAGATGCTAAAACAAGTTAGTACTTTTTATAGGACTAAATATTCCATCTATTTTTGTGGACAATAACTTGAAACAGCTAACATTCTGTACAGTACTGGGTTCCCGTAAATAGCATCAGCTGATTTTTGAAGGTACTTGGCGGGGAGTTGATCAGCGGAGAGTGTGGTGGGTTTTGATTTTTTGATCAAGGTATGGATAAGTGACGTGGACATTGGTTGGAAGCTGAACGAGATTAGGTTCATTGGGATGGTACCATCAGGGTCAGGGGAGCTAGGAGGCAATTGGCTAGCTGGGGCTTGAATTGTCTCTGTAAAGAAACAGTTATGAAACATCCTCGGGGGGGGGGGGGTAGAAGTTTTTAAAGGATGAAGTAGATTATTCAGACCTGCCCAGAACTTCTGAGGATTGTTCTGGTTTGCTGTTTGTAAATTACAGTAGTATAGTTTTTTTGTCTTGTAAAATGGATTTTTTAGTTTCATTCCTACCTTGCCTGTATTTAACATGATCTTGGGGGTCTTTAGTAGAGCGCCATAGAGCCCCAAATTAATTTCTACTGGTAATTTTTAGTCTAGACTCTTTAGAAAGCCATGGTGCAGTTTTTGCTTTTGTTCTCTTTGAACGGGCAGGTGCATGCAAATCAAGGATTTCAAGAAATTTGTTGTTAAAATATGCAACTGCCTCCTCTAAGGGGAGATGTTTTAGAATAGACCAGTTACAGGAGTTAAGTTCCTGTTGGAATTTGGCAGGGTCAAAGTCTTTTGTTTCTGACTTTTCTGAGTAAGGGTTGTTGGGGATTAACTATATAAGTGAGAAGGTGGTCGCTTAGGCCATTGGGGAGGGTACCAGCGGTGTACAGTTGGGGGTTCCTATTTACGAGTACCCAGTCGAGTATGCTTTCTTTTGGTTGGGTTTACCTAGCCTGGTAGGGGTGGTTATGATTTGTGTAAATGTATTCAGGTTAATATGGGTAGATGGGGATTCTGAGGAACAAGTGCCCCAATCTATGTTAAAATCTGAGTAGTAGGGTTTCTTGGAGGTAATGACATGATAGCCAGTGTAGGGTATCTTCAAGTGTGGCTATATTGTTACCTGGGAGAATATACATGCAGATGATGTTGATGCATTTACTTTTGTTAAGTTGCAATTTAGTGGCAAAAATTTCAAGTTATTAATTTGAGGTGGTTGAGTAACATCTATGGTCACATTCAACTCAGAGTATAGCTGCCCCACCCCCCTTCCTTGAAACACAATCCAGCCTGTGTATGTTATACCCAGGTGGTAATGCTTCATTGTTGGTAGTGTTAGATTTTAACCAGGTTTCAAATAGAGAATCTCAGGGGAGTGGACAGCCAGGAGTGCATGCAGTCCATGTACCTTGTTATTAATGCTTCTAATATTGAGATGACAGGCCAGGGGAGAGTTAGTTGGTCTATTGATTATAGTTTTATAGCTTAGGTTACAAGTAGAGGGGGTGTATATATCAGAAGTGGATGGGCCAGGGTTGGGGTGAATATCACCACCGAGTATTAGGCTAGGTCTGTGCTTAGTGATAAGCTTCAGGAGTTTGTTTATAAGTTTGTAGTATTGTCTAGATCTAGGGCTAACGTGCCAGGGTTGGTATGCTGAAAGAGTGAGCAAGATGTTGAGTTGGACCCAGTATTAATAGCATGGCTGAAGGTTGGATGCTTTACAGCTGGTGTGATAGTATGGCCTTTTGGGTACTGATAACCAATGAGAAACTGGTTTTCATACAAGGTGAGTAAATAAGTGGCCAGCAGAATGGGTAGTAAAGAGGACTATAGCATTATGAGAGGAGGAGTATAGTAGTTAGGATCTGTTGTTTGTATGGCACAACAGCAGAAGATCTGATGTTAAAATTTGTGGATATAGAGTGGGTGGAGAAAGTATTTTAGGTAAAAGCTGATACGATGTTATAACAGCGTGGAGAAAGTATGTCAGCTGAAAGGATCTTATAACAGGGGTGTGGTTGAGTAACTATAGATTTAGTGGTACTGGGGGCAGGTGGAAATTGGGGGCAGGGAGGGGCATGGAGCGAGCCTGAGCAGAGCGAGGGGGAGTGGAGGGGGGCTAACAGTGACTACAAGTGTTTTCTTAGGCTTCCTGGAGCCATATGGTATGTATTGTGTTAACTTAGTGTAAAATATGGTTTAAAAATACAGTTTAAAAACATAGCCATTAAGTTATACACTATGTTTTAGACTGTGTTTTATACTCTTGCAAGGTATTTGCTAGCTGTAGGTTATGAGTTTAGAGTATAATTTTCAGTGCTTTAGGTGGGAGCATCAGGTCATTCAGTTACTCACAAAAAAAAAAACGGTAAAAAACTCCATACAGTGAAGAAACTTACACTGAGTCACACCAGGTCAGCCAAAGGGGGAAGACAGAGGGAAATCCTAAGCACCTAGATTTGAAAATGATGCCTGTACTAAGTTGTAGCAGTTTAAACTGTATGAGGAAAGAGCAGGGTGGGGGAAAAGAGAAGGCAGTAGGAGTGGTTAGAAGAATACCTTGATTGACTGACACCCCACCAGAGGTAAGTTGAATGTAAGGGCCTAAAATCTGCACTCAGCACTTTAATGCTACTTGCACTCAGCACTTTAATTTTACTTACGTTTAGCAGGAAAGCCAGACCAACAGTATACAATTTTGAGGATTTTTACACAGGTTACTTCTTCAAATGTCAAGACACGTAAGTAAAACTTTAAACAGGAATCTGTGTCAGAGTGTTAGAAAGCCAGAAAGGTAAAAGGCATACCTGTAAAAATTAGGGTCAGAGAGACAAATTTAAGAGTCGGTGTACTTTAGTTACAGGGGAAGGAGTCATACATTCAAGTAGAAAGAGCTCTATGGCTGACCAAAATGGTGACTTGTTTAATTACACAGCACTGTAAGTGAAAGCTTAACAAATTATTTTTATATATGTAACCTACTCTGATTAATTGCTGGGAGAAACTATTTTTGTTGTGGTGGCCAGTAGCAATCTGTAGACACTGTTATGCAGGAGCTGCAGTATGTTAGTGTAGGTAAGTGTGAAGTTCAAACTAATTCACACCAAGTCAGTCAAGGGGGAGGGGGGAAGAGAGAGGGAAATCCTAAGCACCTAGATTTGAAAATTATATTACTGGCTTCCAATTTTCTCCTTCAGGTACTTGGGTATAATGGTTACAACCTTAAAGAATATTTATTATTTATTATTATTGCTGGCTGTCTTTTTTCTCCTTTGGGTAATTGGTTTTAATGCTTACAACCTTAAACAACATATATTAAATTAGTGGCTGCCCATTCTTTCCTTCAGGTAACCGGCTGCAATGCTTACAATCTTAAACAATATTTATTGTATTACCAGGTGGAATTTTTCTGCTTCAGGTAATTGGTTATAATGTTAACAACCTTAAACAGTAGTTCTTGTATTACTGGCCTCCCTTTATCTACTTCAGATAATTGGTTATAAGGCTTACAACCTTAAACAACATATATTAAATTAGTGGCTGCCCATTTTTGCCCATTTTTTCCTTCAGGTAACCGGCTGCAATGCTTACAATCTTAAACAATATTTATTATATTACCAGGTGGAATTTTTCTCCTTCAGGTAATTGGTTATAATGCTTACAACCTCAAACAATATTTATTAAATTACTGCCAGCCCCTTTTTCTCCATCAGGTAATTGGTTATAATGTTAACAACCTTAAACAGTAGTTCTTGTATTACTGGCCTCCCTTTATCTACTTCAGATAACTGGTTTTAAGGGTTACAACCTTAAATAATATTTAATTTGATACAGACTGCCCCTTTTCTCCCTCGGGTAACTGGTTATAATGGTACAACTTTAAACAATATTTATTAAATTAATGACTGCCCTTTTTCTCCTTCAGGTAACTGGTTATAATCCTGACAACCATATACTATATTTATTATATTACTGGCTGCACATTTTCTCCTTCAGGAAATTCTGGTTATAATGCTCACAGCCTTAAACAGTATGTATTATATTAGTGGATGAACTTTTTCTCTTCCAGTTATTTGTTTATAATGCTTACAACCTTAAGCAATACTGATTATATTACTGGCAGGCCTTTTTCTTATTCAGTTAATTGGTTATAATGCTTACAACATTAAACAATATTTATTATATTACCGTCTGGCCTTTGTCTCTTTCATGTAATTGGTTTTAATGCTTACAGTCTTAAACAATATTTATCATATTATTGGCTGGCCTTTTCTCCTTTAGCTAATTTGTCTTAATGTTTACAGCCTTAAACAATATTTATTATATTACTGTCTGGCCTTTTTCTCCTTGAGGTAATTGGTTATAACTTTACAACCATAAACAACAACCTGCCTATTTTCTCCTTTAGGTAATTGGTTATAATGCTTAAAACCTTAAACATTTTTACTGTATTACTGGCTATCCTTTTTCTTCATCAGGTAGTTGGTAGTCATCCTACAACCCCCTTCAGGTAAATGATTTTAATGCTTATAATCTTAAGCAATATTTATCATATTACTGGCTGGTCTATATCTCCTTCAGGTAATTGGTTATAATGCTTACCATCTTATATTTATTATATTACTGGCTGCCAGTTTTCTCCTTCAGGTACTTCAGTATATAATTCTTACCTAATGGTTAAGGTACTTGCCTTGCAAACACAAAGTGCAGGGTTTGAGTCTCACAAGGGATAATTGGCTAAGCTTAAAATGGCTCGCAAGGGCAGTTAGCTTAGTACTAATCTATGAACCTATTTATTATTATTGCTGGCTGTCCTTTTTTCTACTTTGGGTAATTGGTTTTAATGCTTACAACCTTAAACAACATATATTAAATTAGTGGCTGCCCATTTTTTCCTTCAGGTAACTGGCTGCAATGCTTACAATCTTAAACAATATCTATTATATTACCAGGTGGATTATTTTCTCCTTCAGGTAACTGGTTATAATCCTGACAACCATATACTATATTTATTATACTACTGGCTGCACATTTTCTCCTTCAGGAAATTCTGGTTATAATGCTCACAACCTTAAACAATATTTATTTTATTAGTGGGTAGCCTTTTTCTCCTTCAGTTATTTGATTATAATGCTTACAACCTTAAACAATATATTCTATATTACTGGTTGCCTGATTTCTCTTTCATTTAGTTGGTTATAATGCTTACAACCATAAAGAATATTTATTATATTACTGGCTGCCCTTTTTACCTTGAGGTAATTGGTTATAATGCTTATAACCTTAAACAATACTTATATAACTTGCTGGCCTTAGGTAACTGGTTATAATGCATACAACCTTAAACGATATTTAGTATATTACTGAGTGCCTATTTCTCCTTCAGGTAATTGGTTATTGTAGTTCAGAGTGTAGCATGTGTGTGCTATCTCTTTAAGGAAGCGTGCAAGGCTGTGCATGCACATATATATTCCAGGCACGTGCAATCCCTCTTGCCATTTTGAAGCAGCAGCCAGTGTGTAAGCGTGTATGATCACAGCAGTTAGTTTGTATAGAAGTTACTTAGTCACAGTCAAATAAGCTTTACAGCAATATGCTTGTATAGAAAAAAGCTGCTCAAACAGACCCCATGAAGACTCATTTATTCGTGTACCGACACAAAAGTGACATGGTGTCAGAACTGGGATGTAACAGGACAAAACATTTGGAGCCACAAGATATACAGGTGACAGCGAAGGTAAAGCCAAGAGAAAACAGTGTGAACATTACCAGAAGCAATCAAAGGTAATGAAAAGCAACACAACATATTTATTCGATGCAAAGAGGCATGAAAAGGCATTAAAGCCATAAACTGCATTATCAGGCAAGTGGAAAGCTCAAAAAGTTTGTTAACCAAAGAAGTGCATAAGATAAAAATGCTTGCTGAAATGAATGCGTTAAAGTACAAAACAAGCATGTTAAAGTACATAATGAGCATGTTTAAGGCAGAAAGAGTGTGTTATTGGCATAACTGGGCATGTTTAGAATAAAACAAGCACAGAAGTAAGTACGCTGGGCATAAGGAAAGAAAAGGGTTTAAACGTGCACAAAGAGTAATAATAGAAAAGGAAAAGGGGCAGAGTAGATAAAAATGAAGCAAGACAACTGCTATGTTGGGCAAAGTGCTGTGTTTATGCATAACTACGGCTTCATTTGGTATTAAAAAACTAAAGTCATTGGAAGAATCTCAGTGTGTAAACGTGCTTACAGTGTGTGCTTATAACTGTGGATGTATTTGAAAGAGTTCACTGTGTGGAAAGAGCAACAATCTCATGTAATTCAAGTGAAGCAGGGTTATTTGAAAAAGAGCTGTTGTGCTGGGTGTGGCTGTTCACAAAGTGCTGCCATTACAGAGTGCGTATTGTACTGTAAAGATTTGCCTGGCAAGGTGCTGCCATTTTGGGAACATTTCAGTGTATTGCATCTAGTCTTTTACAAAGGGCTCATGCCTCAAAAGACATTGAATATGGGCAACCAGAATCCGATTATTCACAGTGTGCAATTGCTTAACAAGTTTCTTGTATTAAAGAAAGGTGTTTCTTACAAAAGATTACAAGAGTACTGTAGTGCTTGTGAATTGCTCAGTTGCATTGCAAAGTTCTTGAATGGTTCTTAAAGCAATGACTAAGTGATAATGCATGACTGTTCCATGCCTGCCTTTATCGATAAATTTCCAAGTGACTACTTCAGCATTTTTGCCTTTACAGTTCCAAAAGCAAATGATTTTAGCATATCCACCTTTACTTATCAAATGTTTCATAAAAGCATCGCAAAGTCTGAGAAAGCATTCTGTTAAGCTCCGTGAAGCAGTAAATAAGTTGAAAAGCTCAAAAGTTTCATAAAAGCATTCCAAACTCTGAGAAAGTATTCTGTTATGCTCCAGAAAGTAGTAAATAAGTTGACGGGCAATTTCACTGAGTTTCATATAGCATTGAGAAAGCTAAAAAGTTATCTCGCAAAGTACAATAAAGCATCAAGAAAGCTAGAAAGCTATTTCGTAAAGCACAGTGAAGCATTAAGAAATTTAAAAAGGTATTTCACAAAGTGCAATAAAGCATTGAGAAGCCTGAGAGATTTATTTCACAAAGTCCAGTTAATTGAAAGCACTATGCTGTTACTCATTCACACAATATCGATAAGCACAAAGAAAGTGCAGATATAAAGCAGAAGAGCAATAGCAAAGTTGAGTGTTCATGCCAAGTACTTCTGCAGGTGTGTGTGTGTGTGTGTGTGTGTGTGTGTGTGTGTGTGTGTGTGTGCGTGTGCGTGTGCGCGTGTGTGTGTGTGTGTATTTGTATGCGTCTATATTATGTTTCCGAAAGACATGTTCAGTGAACACGTCTTCATTGGCAAATAAACAGCGAATACTTAAATCAATGAAAGGCCACATCAGCAACTTTTCTCCCAGAAGAGAAAAGCACTTGGCCATCATCAGGGATTGCTGTTTTTCCCACTGTAGTGCACTCTTGGAGTTGTTATACTTAGATGGGAGATGTGGGGAGCGAAGCCCCCCACTTTGTAGGGTTTGAAGGCTTGTGTGGTGTTTAGTAGACCTTGTTCTTTTTTCCCCTAGGGAAAAAGTCGCTGATGTGGCCTTTCATTGAGTTAACCATTTGCCGTTTATTTGCCGATAAAGATGTGTTCACCAAACACATCTTTCAGCAACATAACATTTTTCATATTTGCAACACCCTTCACTGATATGTGTTAATATGATAGTCGGATTTTGAAAACCACAACCACTTGTGTTTGACCAGAATATTGCAGTGAACTGGAGAATATTTGAACAGGAGTATGATATTTTTATACAAGCAGCTTATGTAGATAGAGATGCATGCACATGGGCATTTATTTTGCTAAACCTAGCAGGATCTGAGGCTATAGAAAGAGAACAAGCATTTATATATGCACCAGCAATGTATGAAAATGAAGGCGCAGACTGCCATATTGTTGTACAAACTGAATCCAGAGAAGACCCAGAGTGTTTAAAGTGTAAGTTCAGAGAAATGTGCAACCCCCAGATGAACATTACATTAGAAAGACATTTGTTGTACACAAGAAATCTGAAGCCAGGGGAAACATTTGCAGCTTATATAACTGACTTGAAGAACAAGGCCAAAATGTGTCATTTTGGTGACTTGAAAGATGCGCTGATAAAGGAGAGACTTGTATTTAATATTAATAGTGCTGCAGTGAGTAAGATTTTGCTGTTCAGTGATTTGACATTAAGCAAAGCAATAGGGTGCCATTTTATTTTTTTTTCAAATCCCACAGCAACTATTTGCCTCACCTGGTGTGTAATCATCCTCATTAATCCAAACCACCCATCAGGTCAGGCGGGTCTCTGCCCCCCCATAACAAGCAGTGGAAACTTTAAACATCTCTCATGCACACTGGGCACGGCACCCATAGACACTGTCCTGTAAATAAAGAGACTAAAAACTAATTCGAACCACCCATCGGGTCAAGTGGGTCTCTGCCCCCCATAACAAGCAGTGGAAACTTCAAACATCTCTCTTGCACACTGGGCACTCACAGACACTGTCCTCTAACTAAAAGAGACTAAAAACTAATGTAGGTGCTTAACTTTCAAGTGTCTAGACAGTAAAATACCTTAACTGCACCAACTTAAACAACTGTTAGTGAGTGTATTAGTGCATTCTGCTGTATAGTTCCTTAATCAAACCACTGTACTGACGAGTACATCACCAGGAAGAAACAGCTGCATAATACTGTCCAGTTAGTGCCCCCCTCAAACTAAAGTCTATTTTCTTTTGAGAAACACTTAAATGTATAAAATTGCATTCCCTTACCTCTCCTGTTTCATCTGTAACTAACCTCAGATTTAATTTAATATCCTTTTAAGAATTTCACGGTAAAATTAGATAATGTCTACAATTGCCTTAATTTAACTTTATAAAGTAGAGTGACTGTGCAAATTAGCATACCTTTAAAGGGACAATCCCAGTGTTTAAAATTCGGGTACGAAATTTGGACAACCAAAGTGACACCCACCTTAACAATGTCACATAACTCCTTCCTACAGTGTTGTTTTACTGCACATCCTCTTCCCCAGCCTCTTTTCAGTCCCCACTTTGAATGAAGGGCTCAGTTTGCATTCCTGTCACTGGGTAATACGAGTGTTGTTTTTGTGGCTATAACAATGATCCCTGTGAAAATTAAGCAGAATACATTGCAACATACCTCTCAACCTCTGGAAATCTAGACAAAGCCTGACAAAACGGGGGGGGGGTCAAAGACCCCTAAAATAGGTACAGATTTTAAATATACTGATTTTGTGAGCATAGAAAGTTGCTAGAATAACAGGGTTTGTGTTAACATGCAATTTTTCTGAAGGATTTGAAGTCTGAAACTCAAATGCATGTCATTATTTAGTGAATGCAGTCACCAGGTCATCACAGTGATTTGCCAGAAAATCACACATTTTATGAGGAATAGGCCAAATGCGGCAAAAATCTAGACTTTATCTGGACAGTTGAGAGGTATGCATTGCTGTAGAGCCATGGAGATCACACTGAGAGAAAGCTAACAGCCATCATTTTACACTTGCTAAGCAGCGGTTTTAGCGAGTATAAAATAAAAAAATAACATTATAATTGAATTGTTTATTAATAATAAAAATAACAAAGTTAAATAAAAAATAGAACTGTGTGTATGTGTGTGAGTGTATGTGAGTGTGAGTGAGATCGATTGAGCTGTTATTTTATACACTGGCTATGCAGCCCTTTTGCTGCTTAGTGAGTGTAAAAGTAACATAAAAATGAAAAGTGTATGCGTGTTGTACTTTTGTGTGTTTATGTTTCTGAACTTGTGCGTGAGTGTATTCATGCTTGTGTGAATGAGCACACAACTGTGTGTGTGTGTGTGTATGTGTTTGGGTATGTGTGCATGCATGTCTGTAGTAAATATGAGTGAATGCATGCAAAAATGCAAACCACCAACATTGATGAAAACGTTAACTCAGAAGTACACCTCTGTTTAATCTTCAAACAAGGATCTCTTACGATGACGAGAAGTAAAACGTAATAATGGTACAAAACAGGAAGTCTGATGGCTGAGGTGGGGCAAACAAACTAGGTGACACCTGCTTAGATTTTTTTTTGAGTTGGAAACAGAATTTGTTTTATAGAGTTATTATCCTGAAAACTGATGTGAAGATCCCACAATTTATGTTGCAGGATGGAAAAGCTGTGGTGAGTCATTATGTGACCTTCCAATCACTGAATCATCATCAGAATGGGATCAAAGAGCGTTAACCAATTCATGACATCTCACTGTCCCATCATAGCACATCTCATTTAAAGTTCCCAAAACTCGTAAGGCACTAATCTCTTCATGTGAAGGGGTATATCCCCTACACCATCTTTATTTAAAAATAACATCACTAGGATTGTATTAACACTGAGGAAAGGGCAACATTTTGATGAGTTGTATATTTTGATGGAGTATAGCCGTCACGTTCCCATTTATTTCCTTATATGATGTGTGCTGCCTTTTTAAAATACTAATTTTAGTATACTGGTGAGTTATGTGTGGTTTTAGTTTTAACAGACTTCCTACTTTCATTTCATATGGTCAGTTATTTGTGATGTGTTTTCTTACAAACTATGAAAGTATACAATTTACTTCTTTAAAGAGTCCCAGATAAAGTTATAAATGTATTGTCACTTCAGCACCTCATGACTTGCAGTTTAATGTTTCACAGCAAAACATTTGCACACAAACCTGCACACAAAATGTAGATTTAATAAGTGAAAACCTGCGAATTAGCAACCTGCTTATTTGCTGCAACTAAAATCTTTAAGCAGTTGCTTTTAAGCTACTACCAAATCTCACCAACTATTTGTTCAAGGCATGAGTGACCCATATAGTTATGGGCCCACAGGTAGTGGATTCAGGATCTTAACACCTACTATGTGAGATAGCATTGCCAAATTATGTGAAATAATATTTCCTTACAATTAGCCTTGACTTACCCCACCCTTGTCCAGCTGCTGCTCATGCCTCCTTCTGCCTGAGCCTTCCTATCCTTCTTCAGTTTCACTTGTACCTTTGACAATGCAGAGTGCCCTCATCGTATATTCCTTTATTATATGCCAAGTCGAAACTGTTTCTCATACCCTAGTTCTTCACTCCCTTCCTCATCTTTGTTACTTACTATTGCACACTTTCTATCAACGTAATCTCCCTTTTTTTAACATGGCCACCAGAAATGGATAGAGCACTCTGGATGTTATCTTATCCATGACATCTATGGGAGATCAACTTCAGCATCATCTGAGTCTACTTAACTAGGTGAGTACCCCAGCATAATGCTAATCAGCTGCTGCATTATATGATCTCAACAAAGAATGATTACAGCATTATATATTGTCTCTCCTCAGTATCCTTAGGTCAACCCATTACCCTGTAACATACAACTTTCTCAAAACAACCTGCATCTCATTCCGTTTTATCTCATTACATTTTATATGCGAGCTATATGCAAGAGAGATGATGTTTATCTGGACACTAACTACTACATCCATGACCGGAGCAATAATCCTGATGATACCAGTGTAGTAACTGATTTAGACATGCAAAATACAACTGGCAGTAAAAAATGCTGCGCATGTTGCTCACTACCTGTCTTTCGCTACAAAGCCCTGCTTGTTAGGAACCCTGTGCTTCAAGTCATTCAGAAACTTGGGCAGTTTTACAACCGCCTTATAATTTTTGGCATCAAAAATAATGCACAGAGTAAGTAATAAACAACATTTTAATATAGTGGCATTTCATATTCAAACAGAAAATTACAAATAGAATGATTTAAAGTAAACTTTTACAACTAACAGCTACAAACTAATATTTTATGAGCAGTGGCCACTGAAGTTTTGCATATAAATTGACAGATGAGAAAACTTTACAAGGTATGGAGATTCAGAGGTTGTTGATATGTGGTGGGATGTAGATCCAAATTGCTCTTTGTAGTTTAGGGAAAAAAACTTTCATTAGTGAACTGAGAATGGCAGGTTAAAGGTTTGTGATAATTTAAATGATGAGGTATGTGGCAGTGAAAAACAAGAAAAAATGCAGCAGGCAGCAGCAGGTGACTGCATTCTCATATCCTGATGTACAATATTTATAACAATTGGGTGGGGGCAGCCTTTAATTATAGTAAAACAATGTTGCCAGTGTTGTAACAATACTTGTCAGGCACCATTAGGTATTGTAATGTAGCAGTTATATGAGTATGTTTTGTTTTATCATGCAGACAGCTAACATTATGAGTATGCATGATAAAATGTAAGTGCATTTTCCTAACAGTTTAATAGCTATTAATCAAGTAATCCACATTTTATCTTTACTAGCCACAGTCTTGAAGTAATAGTACTGCACATTGGAAAATTATTTTGTAAAGAGATGCAATATGCCCATGCAAGATGCAAGCTACAAAAAAACCCGCAATACTTTATCTTCACATGCAGATGCTCCCCAAATTAAATTTTAATTAGGTAAAAATAAAGAAAAATTTCATGTTGACTATATTTGGCTATCACTTTTAAGTGATGCAATCTACTGTGCCTTCCTGCAAATATAGCTAATTATGTCAGTCATTTTGGAATAAATCTGATGACTGTTATGCAAGAAAAGTTAGTAATACCCCCTCCCAATGTCAGTCTCAATGCAGATGTCATACATGCTAGGTCAGATTATAATACTTGTGAAAATAAACTTGAAAAAACAAGTCGTTTCAAGAGAAAAAAAAATGAATGTTTCACTCACTGAAAAATTAGAAAATATCAATACTAGGACAGCATGAATGAATATTAGGCACATGTTTTATGAATGACAGAATGAATGGGCATGCATACAAGTGCTGTATGAATATATAAGAGATGTATATTTTATTAATGACAGAATAAATGCCATTTTGATTGGGCATTATATTTGTATGCATAAGCAAGAGCAGACTGAATGGATGTTAGGCCTCTGGTTTTATAAATGGTATGAGTAAATGTAAGGTATGTGTGGAATCTGTGAATGGGATTCAAGGAACAACTACCTGCACAACGTTGTAATGGACTTCAATACCACTTACGTAATTAAACACAAAATGTCTTGCATTTTGCACTTTGCATCCATTCCTTTTGATTACCTGCTAGTAATTGCAGGCGGGGGTAGTCTAATTCATTGATACCCTATCACTGCCTGTTTAAGTGGTACATTTTGAAATATTTTCTGCTTAAAACCTCAGCTTTGGCCGGCTAAGATCTAGCTGTATTCAACTGGATGTACAAGAGAATTTAAGCACCTTTTATCTGCACTTTATTTAGCATTTTAATTGATTTATTTGTGTTACATTGAATATTAACTGAACTGGAAGTTTTGAGATTGTTTTTTAAGTTAGTTCCCCACTCACCTTCCCTGTTTCTGTTTTGGTGTTAATCTTGGTGGCTTTGAAACTGCCCGCCCATCTTGTAAATTTGTGTTTGGATACTCCTTCTGGGTCCATCTCATTTTCTCACTCAACTGAGTGCAGTGAGATCATATTCTGATTTCAAGCACTCCTACTGTGTACAAAGAGAGCATCTGGGAAAGAAAAAAAGAAAAACAATGTTTTAAGCTTGTTTCCTGCCTTTCCTGTAAGTGGTCTAGACTGTTTGTAGCCTTCTGAGCCCCCAAGCCTTTCTGTGTGGGAGGGAATCCTTCTAGCTTAATTTTGTTTCTTAGAACTAGCCAGTTTTCTAGTTTCAGCACTCAAATCTGTTTCTTTGAACTCAGCACTTGTTCAGAACTCGTTGTAAGCACTAAATAAGCTGCAAATTACTACAGCACTCAACTGTCCCCACTTGTCTAGAGGAAAGCAGTTTTTAGAACTTAATAAATAAGCACCTCTCCAGGCATGTCTAAGGGTCAGCTCCTGGTGATTTCTCCTGTCTACCTGATGAATCTGGGCGTCTTGGGGCAATGCAGCAATTGCCTCATGTACACAGACAACCCTCTCCTCCTAACACCCAACACTACAACCTGTGAGAGATGTACTAATATAGCCAAACTGGAAGCAAAACTCTCTTCACCCAAGACTGAACTGGACTAGACAGTCAAGAGGAGAAGGTAAACACTTGCACCACACCACACTCATCACACAGTTCCTCAAAATCTACATCACCAAAACACACACACAGAAACACAAAACAAACATCTACATTTGCAGAGGCTCTCAATAAAAACCTGCCCAAGCATCAGGGACCTCCAAAGCAGAAACGCAAGCAAACTCCACCCCCAACACAACCCAAATGACACATAGACCACAAACTCAGTGTGCCACTCAATCACAGCCCATAAGGCATAACAACGTACCCAACACTCTAGTCATAGGTGACTCTATAGTCAGGCACACTGATGTTCCACTCACCAGGCTAAACAAGGAGAAAGTTACTTTCAGCTGCCTGTAGGTGCCAGGATCGGACACATAACACACACACTCAGGTCACTCCTCAATAAGTACAAATATGACACTGTCATTGTCCATGTCGGTGTGAATGACCTGAGATGTACCTCCCTGGACTACATGAAAAGAGACATGGAGGAGCTCTCCGATCTTGTAGCCCAGGCAGGTATGACCCTAGCCCTGAGTAGCATCCTGCCATCACGCAGAATGATACCACAGTACAAGGACAAAATGATTGCCTTCAACAACTGGCTAAGCTTCTGGTGTCATACTAAGGGGATCAGGTATTTGTCTGCCTGGGACAACATGACTGACAGACCACAATGCTTTGCCAGAGATGGCTTGTACCTGTCGTCCTTGGGATTCTGGATACTGGCTAAGGCTCTTGCCACCCCTAAAGTGGCTTTTTTAGGCAAGGTTCAAATGTCAAATTCACCTCCATAACATGTACAAGCAAGCAAAATCTGAGGGTAATGCTACTCAGTGCTAGAAGTCTAAACCTCAAAATGCACTCACTCGAGGCACTCCTTAAAATGGAGAACACTGACATCTGTGCAGTGACAGAGACCTGGTTCAAAGCTCCAGAGAGCACCCCTGCATTACCAGGCTATAATTCATACCACACCTTTCAGCCACCTAACCCGGAATGAAGCACTAAAGGTGGAGGCGTGTCCATATTCATTATGGATATCCACACCTCCAGGCTAGTTGCACAGCATAATGCATCCGAGATTATCCAAGTGCAACTAACTCTGGGCAAGACTGCAATCCAAATTGTAGCTTGCTACAGACCCCCCATCATAACCCAGGATTCCCAATCCTCATTTCTTGATACACTGGAAAGTATTAGGTTACAACCCAACACCCTAATAATAGGCAATTTCAACTACCCCACCATTAACTGGGAAAACTACTCATGTACCAACTCTTTTGCTCAACGTTTTCTGGAATTCATAAATCCCAACACCTTGGATCAACTTATTCACACCCCCACCAGGGGCAGCAATATCCTAAACCTGGTCATTACCAACATGGGCAACCGGTGTTCCACACCAGAGGTCAATTCTTCGTTGGTCAGATCCGACCACAAGCTAATAACCCTAGACATCCACATCTCGCCCCCACCCCCAATTAGGGAAACCATCGTAAAAAAACTTCTCCAAAACCAACTTTAGACTTAAGACAGAAGTGGCAAACTTCATGACACCCATGCAAATGGACAATAGAGGTACGACTGCTGAATCCTACACAAATGCACTTTATAAGCACTTACACGAGTGCATGGATCATGCTATCCCTAATAGAACCAAGATGCTATCCTGCAAAAAAAGGAAGCCAATCTGGTGGTCCCCTGCCATAAACAAACTCTACAACAGAAGAAAGAAACTGTTGCAAAAAAGAGTAAAATCCCATGACTGGAAGAAATCCCTGGTCAACCTCAGTAAGAAGCTGAGATCCCTCCTAAAATCCTCAAAGCTAGTTATGAAAACAAAATTACCACTGACTCTAAAGGCAACCACAAAGCATTCTATAGCTATGTCAAGAATCTCAATGGCAACACTCAGATCTGCTCTGAGTTACAGCACAATGGCACTAAATATACAGAATCAACTGATATTGCCAACATCCTGGCAGATAGGTTCAGTGCTAACTTTACCCCCCTCTCACCCAGTGCTAACTTTACCCCCCTCTCACCCCCTAGAGGGCCCATCTCTATACCAAAAGAATGCAAAGTTCCTGTAATCACGGCTGCCCAGGTAAAGAACACACTCTCCAAAGCCAAGAACACAGCATCCATGGGACCTGACAATATCCCAGACTGCATTCTACATGAACTACAGAATGAACTGGCACCCTTCCTAAGTACTATGTTCAATCACAGCCTCACCTCAGGCTTTGTTCCTACTGAATGGTGCATTGTGACAGTCATCCCACTCCACAAAGGGGGAGCCACAATGGACCCTGTGAACTACCGCCCCATTAGCCTGACGAGCCTGATCTGCAAGGCCATGGAATGTATCATCATGGAACTCATAAATAAAGACACTGGTAATCTCCAAACTCTGGACCCTACCCAGTTCGGATATGTAAAAGGCAGATCATGTCTCCTAAGCCTGATTGACTTCTTTGAAGCAGTTACCAAAGCCATAGATGAGGGTAAAGTGGTTCACACAGCTTATCTAGATCTCGCCAAGGCTTTTGACACCATCCCCCACTCTGGAATTATAGATAAGCTCACTAAACTAGGTATAAATTCCTATGTCACAAGATGGGTTGCCAACTGGCTCACGGACAGAACCCACACTGTGAAAGTAGTGGACTCCAAATCCGACCAGACCAGTGACAAGTAGAGTACCACAGGGTTCAGTCCTGGGTCCTCTCCTGTTTGGTATCTACTTCTCTGAAGTACAGGCTAACACAGAAGGTCTTTGGCTAACAAAGTTTGCAGATGACTGCAAACTAGGAGCCACAATCAAAACTCCTACCGATGTGGCCATACTACAAAAGGGTCTCACTGAGACAGATACCTAGTGTCAAAGCCATGGCCTGAAGCTCAATGCCAAAAAGTGTATTGTCATCCCCTTTGATAAAAAGTCTGTACCCATGAACTACCACATAGCTGATAGTCTACTTAATGCCGAAAATGTGATAAGAGACCTTGGGACACAGGTGGACAGTAGTCTCTCCTTTGATAATCACATCACCACAGTGGTTAGGAAATCCTTCTACGTGGCTCACCTCATCACAAAAGGTTTCTCATCCAGAAAAAAAAGAGGAGATTGTTCCCCTCTACTCATCACTCATTAGACCCATTATATAGAGTACAACGTCCCTTTTGATATGTACCTCACAAGACATCTACAACAACTGGAAAGGCCACAGACATACCTCACAGAGGATTACTGACCTCAAACAGATGCCCTACACAGACAGTCTCAAAAACTCCAGCTTTACTCCGTCACATATCGCCTACTCAGAGATGATTTCTGCCTAACATACAAAGCTATGTCAAACCCAGAGCTGTTGGACATGCTCCACTTAAAGAAATCCCAATCTAGGGACCTAAACCTTGTCACCACAATAAACAGAACATGCTGGAGGGATAGATTCCTGTCCCAGAGACTTCCCATACACTGGAACAGAGTGCCTATCTATGTCAAACAGAGCTCCTCATTAGCACTCTTCAAGAAAAATCTTGATGATTGGATGGGAAATAGGAAATTCACCCCAGGGATCCCTTCTGTGGCTCTGCTCAACAGGGGCACAGGAAATTTTTCTTGGGTGGCGAAAGCCAGGGTACATTTTTGGCTAGGTTTATATAGGCCCTAGGGCCAATAGCCTAGTACCTACCTATGAACCTATTTAAAACTGCTCTTAATTTAAGCTGCACATACCTTTTAGTTGAAAGTAATAGAAGCCTTCAGTTCTACACAAATATATACCCTAATGTTTTCAACTACTTTAGGTCATTAAATGGAACTGTTGGTGGAGGATGCCAGTGATAGAAAGTGGATCCATTCCTTTTGAGTACCTGTAATAAGACCTATGCAAGAATGAAACATCAGGGAGAAATAGAGCTGAACGTGGGCAAGTCTCCAGACATTGTCTTACTGATTTAAGAACTCTACAGTTCATTTTCAGCTTTTGCCCTGTATGTGATTTTTCCATGAGTACTCCATAACAATGTATGTTTTCTGCAGATCAATGTTGTTGGCATTTAGATCACTCCAGATGTTGTGGATCCTGGGAGTTACCATTTTTCTTAGTGATGTTCATAAACAAAAAGATACATTCTGTTTAGCACAGTATGACTAGCTACAGCCTTGTTTGACAGAAACTTCATTCCAATGTGATGAAAGGATGTTATCAAGAAATATAAATAACTTGAGAGTAACATTGCACTGCCTCATAGTCTGCTTACTGTCATGCATATAATTTATTAAAAGCTTGTGATTTTTCCTATACACAATCATGTACTCTGATTTTGAACAGTAATATGCTATTGCAGATATTCCTCTTTAGGCTGCCATATGGCTGTAAATATGCAAGCTATATACCGCATGTTAATGTTAGACTGCAAAATAGCTACTAGGTCCTGTTCTTCATATATTTCATAGCCAACATCAATTGCCATTAATCACACTAATTAAAGAAGGACCATAACCTAGTATTTCCCTGAGAAACGCAAGATATAACCATAGACAACTAGCGACTTATCAGCTTGCAGTTTGTTGCATCCATAACTCATTGACATCCTGTGCCAACATGATTGCAGCTATGTGATCACTTCCTCATTCTATCAAACCCACAGGGTATGAAAGGTCATTTTGCAAAAGATATAGTTTATGAGTTGTGCAACTCTGAGAAAATAGAACAGATTATTTTTTTAATTCTCCCTTTTCTCCAGGTTTAAAGGGACAATTCCCAATGTTAAAATGTGGGTACGAATTTCAGATGACCAAAGTTACACCCGCCTTAACGTCACATAACCCCTGCACACAGTGTCATTTTAATGTGCATCCTCTTCCCCAGTCTCTTTTCAGTTCCCACTGTGAATGAAACCCTCAATTTGCATTCCTATCAATGGGTAACTCATCTTGTTTTTTGTTGCTATAGCAACGATCGCCATGAAAATTAAGAATACATTACAGCATACCTCTCAACCTCTGGAAATCTAGAGAAAGCCTGACAAAATAGGGATGGGGGGGTCAAAGGCCCAAAAATAAGGGCAGATTTTAAATATACTGATTTTAAGAACTAAGAAAGTTGCTAGAGCAGGGTTTGTGTTAACATGTAATTCTGATTTTATGAACTTAGAAAGTTGCTAGAATAACAGGGTTTGTGTTAACATGTAATTTTTCTGAAGGATTTAAAGTCTGAAACTCAACTGTATGTCATTTAGTGACTGCAGTCACGTGATCATCACAGTGATTTGCCAGAAAATCACATTTTATGAGGAATAGACCAAAAATGTGGTAAAAATCTGGACTTTATCTGAACAGTTGTGAGGTATGCATTGCAGTAGAACAATGGAGACTGGACTGAGAGAAAGCTAATGGCCATCATTTTACACTCACTAAGCAGCGTTGTTTAACAAGTGTAAAACAAAAAAAGCATTATAATTGAATTGTTAATAAAAAAATAGAACTGTGTGTGTGTGTGTGTGTGTGTGTGTGTGTGTGCATGTGCGTATGCCTGTATGCAAGTGCAAGTGAGATCAATCAAGCTGTTATTTTACACTGGCTATGCAGCCCTTTGGCTGCTTAGAAAGTGTAAAAGAAACAAAAAAGAAAAGTGTACACGTGTTGCACTTTTGTGTGTTTATGTGTCTAAATTTGTGTGTCAGTGTATGCATGCTTGCGTGAATGAGAGCACAAGCATATATTTGTGTGTGTGTGTGTAAATATAAATAAAACTCATGATTCTATGTTTGGCTATCAGCGCAAAGTAAATAGGTGGTAACACTAAAAAAAGAATGAGGGGTGTTATACTAAACAATGTAGATCGTTGTGTGTTTTGATACGCTTACCTCATTAACATCTTTATTCGGGTACCTATCAGTTCACCGACAGGTCAAAACATCGACACTCACATGTTCGACTCCAAATCATCGACACTTCATAACATCGACGTTTCAGGTAAGCGATCTTCCCCCTCACAGGACCCATGGTAGCACTCATTTCACTATTAAGAAGGTAAGGACAATGCTGTCAGGGTAAATTTTGAAAAATGACGTAAACCTTACGCGTTATAACAGAGAAACGAGTGCTACCATGGGTCCTGTGAGGGGGAAGATCGCTTACCTGAAACGTCGATGTTATGAAGTGTTGATGATTTGGAGTCGAACATGTGAGTGTCGATGTTTTGACCTGTCGGTGAACTGATAGGTACCCCTTTATTCATAAAATCAGGCTATCTATTAGACAACTCTAAATGATGATTTACTTATTTTTCTTTAAGGGTCCTCTTTTAAAAGCATAGGAGCACCATTTTTAATATTGCTGTTGCAACCATACCTCTCAACTGTCCCTGATTTTGACTCCAAAAGTTAGTTCTGTCCCTCTTAATCCCCCCTAAAACTGGTGACTCATGGAGGAAAGGTGGTGAATTATACTCAATAAATAATGGCAGTAAGTAAGAGTTAGAGTTCTTTTATTTCACAAAATGTATAGTAATTAACATTCTTTTATTCTGCCAGTGTCTCAAGTTAATAGTATTAATATTTTATAAATGTCCCCGATTTTTTCTGGGTTTGTCCCTGATTCTGTTGAAATATGTCCCTGATTATTTGAGAGCTACGGTTGCAACGACTGTTTGATTAGTTAGTATTTGAGATTTGCCCAAGTTTATTTTATAATTTTATTTGTTTCTATAAAAAGAAAGCACAATGGATGTCAGTGATTATGTGAGGGATATGATAGCTGCCGGATTATATTCCAATGTCCGCAGCAGCTAGACGGCATTCCAGTGTCTGAATACTGAGCAGTTTGTTGCAAACTATGAGCACCAATAATCCATAAGCAGTAGTCCAAGTCAGTTTGATGTTATTAGTGTGTTATAGGATTTTGGGACTGTATATCACTGCTGATTCACATTCTGATTTTATAGAACATATGACATGCATCCATTTATTAATGCTTTGGTTGAAAGTTGTGTAGATGGTTTTATCCAAATGTTCAAGAAGCCTAATTTTAATTATTTTCATTATTAAGTGTAATTGAATATCTTTTCTCAACAACAAAAAAAAAGGAATCTCCGTGGTATACCCAAAGTCTCAAAACAACCCGCTAAACAAGTATAGTGGGTCCAAAAACAAAACAGCGTAAGAAACTTCTCTGTGTGGAATATTTTCAGTCCATATATCTCTAGTTAATCACTGTATATTAATCAGATCAGACAATAGTAGTAGAAGTGGTGAACTTAAACTCGTCAAGTCAAAAAAAAAAATAATAAAAAATATATAATTGCACAGAATTACTAAGTATTTGAAAGTAATCCAAGCAAGGCAGGCAGTCTGTTTCCAGTCAAAAATCCTTTATTAAGTACACAGACAAGCAAGCCAAGTAAAACAAAAGTAGAGTAATAGTTTCTTCACAAGCTTTCTAAATATATATATACTTTTTATCAGGCAAGGGAGTGGTTTATTGTGCTGTAAAACAGAGTGTTATTGGTACACATGTTAAATTCACATCCCTTCCCCAATCAGTGTGACATTCGAGGTGGTCCTGCCCTACTTAGTAGCTGTCATAATATAACCCTTATGTACTTTAAATAACATTTATAATGATGTGTTACCTCTTATTTAACTGGATTATTAAGTAGATTATTAAGTATGTGATTTTATCCAAGACAATATACTACATGGATGGAAATATATCAACCTTAGTCCATTTGACAATCAAAAAATATATATAAATATATACATATACACTTTGCATGTAAAAAATCAATTATAAAAATCATATTCTATTTTCATAACCTATTAACAAAGAGCGCTTTCATCCTTCTAGACTTCTTCAGGTCTGTGTACAAGAACCCTAAAAACTATCTATAAAAATATTATTATATAATTAGTTAGCATTGTTATTACACATCATTTTGAATAAAGTGGAAAAAAGAGAATCAGAAAAAGAAAAATAGTAAGAAAAAATATGTATGATGATGGAAACAAAATATACACTTAAATTACAACTGATTTAAAACGGTATTTAAAACCAAGTGGTAGAATAAAATAAAATACAATTAGTCATGTAAACAATGTGGCAATGTTCTAAGTTCCAGTACATTTTTAACTGAACAGTAGTAGTTTAGTCCAGGCTTCCTAAAAGAGTTCAGTTTTAATTGCCACGAGTTCATGTTTCTCCAGAATATTCGGGATGTCTCCTTCAAGATCACCCCATGTCTATGCGATCCAGGAGCTGGAACTTAAAACCTGTGTGTCTTTTATGAAGAGAAAGGTGCTTGGCTAGTGCATTACTTTTACACCCATAGCGGATTCCTGACAGATGACATGAAATCCTATGTTTGAGTTTATTCACAGTCTTACCCACATAGAATGCATCACATTCATTGCACTGTGCCCTATAAATTACTTTTGTAGTGTTACAGTCAACCCCTGCACTGGTCTTAATGATTTTCTTTAAATAAGGGCAATAAAAACTATCACCTTGCTGTATAAATAAAATGTACAATCAGTTTCACATCTTTTAGTGTTTCTCTCATATGGTCTAAGTTTAAATTCAACAAAACTTCTAATGTTCCTGGCCTTCCTATAAATAAAGGATGGGGCTTCACATAATATGTTAATCAGAAAAGGGTTTCCTGTGACAATGTCTCAGTTTTCTTCAATAACATTTTTGATACTGGGATAATCCAAAGTGTATGTCAGGATGCAGCTATTTCTGCATTTGTTATTCTCTGTGAAATTTCTTAACATTCTTAACTGGGGAAGTTGAGTGAAGGTGCTTCAGTCTTTTTCAGTTCTATAATGGGTTTCAAGATGTTTAACATCTGGCTTTCATAGCCTCTCACTAGAAAATCATTCTCTAGGTTGTTCAGGTTTCTCAAAAATGGTTCCATCTCTGTGGTAATTCTAGCTAATCTATAGCCCTAGGACTTCACTAGATTATACTTGGTTTTTGTAGGATGTAGACTTTTACTGTGGAGTAATAAGTTAACCCTCGATGGTTTTCTGAATAGATCAGTGGTGATTCTGTTATTGTTAGTGTCCTTGGAAATCTGCATATCTAGGACAGTGGTTGACTTATAGCTATGGGAAGAGGTAAACTTCAGGAAGGGGATTATTTGACTAAGGTAAGTGATAAAATCTCCAAGCTGCAAGGTGTCACCTTCCCACACAATAAAGATGTCATCAATAAAACATAAATAGCATGTGATATGCTGCATGTAGTTTGTGTTGTTTAACACAAAGTCCTCCTCCCTCTTGCCCAGGGCTATGTTAGTTATGCTGGGAGCCATGGCAGTCCCCATTAATATTCAAGTTTTTTTGTTTGTAGTGGTTGCCATTGAAAGTAAAGAAACTGAAGTCCAGTACAAGATTAATGAGCTTTCTTAACTTTTGCAGTTGTGCCGGTGTACCTTGATTATGTTTCTTAAAAAACTCCATGAGGGAGCACTGTGTACAAGGATTCCACATCATTAGTTAATAAAATACTGCCAGCTTCCACTGTAATGTTTTTTATTTTCCTCAAAAAATGCATCAAATCTATGTATGACTTATTCTTTTCTCCCAAAGGTTTCAACAATTAATCAAGGTAAATGGCTGTGGCTTCAGTAAGGGAACCTCCACTTGCTACCACCAGTCTATTAGGTGTGTCTTCTCTGTTCTTGTGTGACTTTGGTATTCCAAAAAAGTAAGGTAAATGTGGGCATGGGCTCCATAAATAATTAAAGATTTTCAGTAATAAGTTTTTCTTCCTATAATGTGGTGAGATTAGTGTTCCATAAGTCATATGCTCTTTTTATGTCATCCAATGGTAAATAACTCAAAATCTGTTATCCTCCAGCATGTTCTCTATCTTTTGGTTGTAGCTAGTGGCATCAGTCAAAAGTATACCTCCTCCATTTTCTGCCTTCATTACACGCCTGGATTTATCATTGCCTAGCTCAAGCAATGCTTTTCTTTCTCCCTGTGTTAAGTTATAAAGTTTTTTTCTTGGGAGGTCTTTTAAGGAGTTTTCTGATATCCATCTCACATTCCACTTTGAAAGCAGCTGTTTGATGTAGTGGTGGACAATAGCTGCTAGGACTTTTTATAGTTTCATCAATAGGCTTATTTTCAGTGTCATTACTTTTGCCGTGAAACTGTACCCTTAAGTTGAGCTTCCTCACAAACATTTTAAGGTCTATCAGTACATGAGCAACCTCCTTCCTGCAGATTGGTACAAAATTAAGTCCTTTGGACAACACACTTTTTTCATCTTCAGTCAGTGCTTTAACAGAGTGGTTCCAGATAAGTGGAGCACCTATTATTTTGACACCTGTTATTGTACCTGTTATTGTGGCTGGTTCCTCCGTCTGAGTCTGGGACCTGGGTTGCAGTCGGGGTTCCAGTTGGGATTGACCAGGTATTGTATTTCCCTCACCCCTGTCCACTGTTTGGTTCTCCTGTCTCTCTGGGGGTTTGTGGATAGAGTCTGAGACCTCTGGAATGAATCCTCTGCTTTCTGGAATCTCGGTGGGTTGTAATAGTATTCTTCACTGTGGCTGTCATAGGGGGGAACCTGGTAAGAAGGACAAGCTCTGGGGCTCTGGTGGTGGTCATAGTTCTTCTTCTAGTACTGGTTCTGGCTTTGGTATTGGTGTGGTGGTTGATGTCTGTGCTGTTGATATTGGTCTTCCTGAAGAAACTGGTCTCTGTGATGGTGCTGCTGCTCCTGGTAGCTGGATTCTGTGGTCTTGGTTGTCCTGTAATTCGTCCTGTAGAACTCTCTGTCATTTCTGGTTGTCTCTGTGGCTTATGTTCCTGTCCTGATCCTTCTGTGATGTCAAAGGCTTCTGCAGAGTGTTGATAGCCAGAGGGGATTGGGATGGTGGGGAATGAGGTGTTGGGGGGAGGCAGCCTCCTGATGTTCCTGTATTGTGCCCCTGTCTGGTTTTGTGTGAGGATCTCCCTTGGGAAAATCCTGCTGAGGTTTGCTTGCACGGTTATAATTTCCCTTATATCTCTTGTTATAAATAAAACCTTGTCTGTTGTTGGTGCTCCTGTTGTTGTTATTATTATTGTACCTCATAGTAAGTCTCCCAGGATCATCTTTGTCCAGTTGATCTCATTTCATTTTATTAATCTTTCTTTACTTAATGGACTGCTCATATCCTTTCACTCTTTCTTTAAGCAGCTCAAATTTAGCATCTAGGTCATTGTGGTTCTCATTTTCCAATGCTGTTTTTAAAGATGTGATGTCAGCCTTTGTAGCTCTCTGTATACTAAGTGTTTTGTCATGGAAGTTTGAGTCTCGTGCATACAAACCTGACACCCTCCAGGATTGTCCTACCAACATCCTATATACTGAAGGACTCAAAAGGATTAATTCTAGGGAGTCATGGTCATACAAAACAAAGGAGGTGATCATGAAAGAAGAACAAGTCTGTGGTGTTGAAGATACATGCAATATTTTTTAAAAATCTGCATTAATAGCTCCTCTCCATCTAAGAAATAAGCAAGAGGGCAAAACTTACCTGCCTTTTCTGACTCTAGAATGATGACTCTACAGCAAAGTCCAACACTACTAGAAGACCAGCTCCAAATTTTAAAGCCTGACTTGGTCAGTTATCTATGCTCAACCACCCATCAATGGATTTTCTGAAGGCATGATATATTCCCTCCAGTTACCCCAAGATGCTGAAACAAGTTAGTACTTTTTACAGGGCTAAATATTCCATTTTTTCTGGACAATAACTTGAAACAGCTAACTTCTTGTACAGTACTGGGTTCCCTTAAAAAAAAAAAAATCATGCTACTTATCTGGGAACCTACTCAGATATAGCCTCTGTCCGTAAGCATATTATATTGACCTGACATGGGCTAAAAACAAATGTACAAGTGCAAGCATACAAATGCAAGCTATATACAAAAAGGAAACTCCATGGGATAATGTGGTAAGGATCAAGTACACTAGACAAAATGATCACATTGAAAGTGAGGCAAAAAAATATGAATCACCTAAAAATTCATGTGTTCCATCAAACATCTAAGGCAATTTATGAGTATATAGTCTTTTCAGTGAAAGGACTAAAATCCCCACCAGAAAGAAAATAACCTCAGAAACCCTTCACAAAGTAGAACTGCCTCATATTCCCTCACTTTCTGCTCTAAAAATAACTTGCCTCCTCAGACCCAATACACCCACAGTTCACAGGGCCAAATAGATTTAAAACAGTGGTGGCTCCAAGGTGCTCGCCTTCAAATAGGCCAGCTAAAAATTTAAATTCTGTTCACTCAAATATATAACACATTTTAGAAACATTGTTTGTGTGAGCTACTGCCCTGAAGCCCTACTGATACACTGTTGGAAACCAAACCCAGTGAAGACCATACACTGTAGTCTATCTTAGCCTGTAGCTAGCATCACCAAAAACAAATAAATAATACAAGGAAGTTATTTAAATGGTTTAGGTTATACACTGCAAACACCCATACACTTATTTCATTTAAATGGCTTTATAAAAGCAACTTTGTCAAGAATGGAGGTGGATTTTATATAACAGATACATATCCTTAGACTTCCAATCATTAAATCACAACTACAAGAATTTAAGATAAACTGAGCAGATAGAACTCAAAGCTATAGATAAAAGTATAACATCACATGAATAAATGAATCCTGCATTGCAGCAGCCCAGTGAGATATTTATTTTCCTTAAAAGAATAGTGTTACATGCCACAACAAAATTAATCATTGTAAAGTATGAGTATCTCAATATCATATTCAAGAGCACAGTGACAGTTGAAGTTGTCACAACTCAATATGCTCCTTTTTGTTTGTGAAATATTCCTTTCCTAGTGGCCTAGTTTCATTGGAGACTGAAGGACTGCTACAGCCAATCAACAGCCTTATACAAATATAAACGTCAGGTGGTCTTCAGCTAATACTGTGTGTGTTTTATTTAATTTGGCTGCTTTTGAGCTAATGCTTCTCATTCACTTTATTTTATTTCAAGTGACAACTATGGTAAACTTGGTGTCACGTAGTTCTTTGT
>NC_056750.1:645115171-645192024 GCF_019279795.1 Protopterus annectens
GGCATTGAACCTCTTTAGTGTCTTCAATGGTCTTTTGCACATGGTGGCACTTTATCCAAGTTATATGAGTTGACTTTTGAAATTGTTGGTTTGTGGCCTTGCAAAGCAGTCTTTCTCAATTTGTGAAAATCTGTTAAGTACTGGTTAGCATTTTTGAAGCAATGGCTAATGGGATGCAACACATGTTCATCCATTTGGAATAATATTACACATAGGCCAAAGCCAATAGCATCAGCTGTTACTGTTGCTGGTTTAATGACATCACTGTATGGTAGCACTAGGGCTGTAGTTTGTTTATTTTTTACTTTGCTGAAGATTTGAACTTTAGCATGTTCCTACAACCACAACACATCCTTTTTTAATGTCAACAGCATATCACTTGGCTTAGATTTGTTAAGATTTTGCATTTAAGTTCTGCCTCTGCTTTGGACAGCACATGAAATGACATACCCTGAATGTGGTCAAGGCATAGAGAACATAATTCAGTTTTAGATTATTTTTTATGGGTTCACAATCAAGCGGGTCAGCTTCAAATGTGCCTCTGCACTGGCTTCATTAATTCTGAAAATTAATTCCATTGTGCACGTCACCGCTGAATTTAGCAAATTAGTTATATATGGACCATCCATTACATAAAGTCAAAACTCAAACTTGTCTCTTCTACTCCAGTATGGCAAGAAATTTACTAAAACAAATGAGCCTGCCTGCTGGGCTATGAACTTCAGTGCTGAATGTTTGAGAACCTTCTATGAGATATCTGGCTCTTATACTTGGTGGCTTTGCAGTTGCCCACCCCTACTGTAAATCTGATCTGTGACACTCCTCCCAGTCTAGTGTCATTAGCTCATTGCCTTAATATTGCTACAACTCAAGTGCTCTAGGTTGCACTGCATCTGAAGTGTTTGTGTGTTTTAGCTGCTTTTCTGTATATATAGACTTCTCCGTTTCTTTAACTAAATAAGCTCTGCAAAGTTGTTTTATTGCATTCCTGCCTGTATTTCTGAGTTTTTTGTACTTTTAAAGTTTGTTTTTGCTTAGTTTAACTGGTAGGCTACACACTCAAGTGCGCTAGCCGAATTAAAGCATTTACTGTGTTTCTGTACCTAATTTCTGCTACTTTGTAAAAAAAACAAGGTATTGCTGATCTCTGGGCTGTGTCATAGTTCCTGTGTTGCCCATATCCTTATTTGGATAGGAGGAAGATTCTTTGTTCACCAGTGAGAGTGGGGAGCTCTGAGCAGCCTATCTGTCCATTGAGGAGTGGTTCCAGCCCAGTGACCTGTAGCTTATTGGCCGTTTTGGGCCATTTCCTATCTCTTTCTAACCCCCTGCTTTAAAGCCAGCTTTAGCGTGCTTTTGCACTTGTAATTTAAAGTTTGTCCTGTTTGTTGCATTTACCTGTTGAGGCTTCACACTCAAGTGCGCTAGCCTGTGTTACATATTTATTGCATTTTTCTGCTGTTTGTTGCAAAAAAGAAAAAGAAAAAAAAATTCTCCTTGTTTCCCATCTTTCCTGACCTAGAATAGACCAAATACAGGCTTTGCTGTATTCTGGACTTAGTTCCTGTGTTGCCCAATTCCTTTCTTGGATAAAGGGAGGCTTCTTTGTTCACCAGTGGCAGTGGGGAGCTTGGAGCAGCCTATCTATCCCTGGAGGAGTGTTCCTAGCACAAGAGTCTGGTAGACTATTGGCCGTTTTGGGCCAATTTTTAGCTCTTTCAAGTCCCCCTGTATAAAACCCACTTTGGCGTGGTTTTTGCACTTGTTACTACTCAGCCAAGCTCCTTGTGGTCCTGCAGAGTGGTACTAGCAGCAGAGAGACTAAAAGAGCGACTGCTAACCTGATAAAAGTGTTTGTTTTCCTGCTGCTACCTGGGCAACTGTCCGATCTAGCTAAACTGCAAGTATTTCTGCTTCTTGAACTGTTTTAAACTGTTTAAAGTTGTTTTTGCACCTGCACTTTTAAAGTTTGTCCTGTTTGTTGCTTTTACCTGTTGAGGCTACACACTCAAGTACGCTAGCCTGTGTTACATATTTATTGCATTTTCCTGCTGTTTGTTGCAAAAAAAAAAATGATCCTCGTTTCCCGTCTTTCCTGACTTAGAGTAGTCCAAATACAGGCTTTGCTGTATTCTGGACTTTTGGAAAGTTCCTGTGTTGCCCATTTCCTTTCTTGGATAAAGGGAGGCTTCTTTGTTCACCAGTGGCAGTGGGGAGCTTGGAGCAGCCTATCTATCCCTGGAGGAGTGTTCACAGCACAAGAATCTGGTAGTCTATTGGCCATTTTGGGCCAATTTCTAGCTCTTTCAAGTCTCCCTGTATAAAACCCACTTTAGAGCAGCTTTGCGTGATTTTGCGCATAGCGCAGCATCGAGCTGCGCTGCTTAATTGGGTTTAAACCATTCTCGGCTCCACAAAGTCTGCTCTTCACTTTTTACCTTAGAACTGATCTAGTTTTCATAATAAACACCCTATTCCCACTCTAAAGCCTGGCACGTGCTCACTAAAGCAATTATATCAGTCAGCACTAAAAAATTAAAAGCACTACACCCTCACAAACTCCCCTTGAGTACTTTGTTCCACATTGGCCATTTTTTTCAATTATAAAGGAATTTCCAATACTATTCTAGCATGTCCAAAGGTCAGTTGTCAATCTCCTCTCCGGTCCAGCTGGTGAATCTGGGAATCTTGAGGCAATGTTACAACCGCCTCATGTACACAGACAACCCTCTCCTCCTCCCAACAAATTCCAACACATGTGAGAGATGCAACCATATAGCCAAACTGGAGGCTAAGCTCTCTCAACTCAGTACTGGCATAACCAGTCAGGAGGAGAAGGAAACCACACTCACTACAATTCTCACATAGACCTACCACGACAGCAAACCAAACACATAAACACACAAAAACATACTCAGAGGCCCTAAACAAAAATCTGCCTAAGCAGCAGAGACCTCCAAAGCAGACACCCAAGCAACCGCTACCTCAAAACAAAACACGTGCAACACATAGCTCACAAAGTTAGTGTGCCGAACAGTCACAGCCCTTAAGGCTAAACAACACACCTGATACACTTGTAATAGGTGACTCTATCATCAGGCACACTGATGTCCCGCTCACCAGGCTGAACAAGGAGAAGGTCACGGTGAGCTGCCTGTCAGGTGCTAGGATCCGCCACATAACACAAGCACTCAGGTCACTCCAAGGCAAGTACAAATATGACTCAGTCATTGTCCATGCTGGTGTGAATGACCTGAGACGTACCTCTCTGGACTACATGAAAAGAGACATAGAGGAGCTCTCTGAGCATGTAGCTCAGGCCGGTATGACCCTGACCTTGAGTAGCATCTTATCTTCACCAAGAATTATGCCACAATATGAAGACAAGATGATCAATTTCAACAATTGGCTTAAGTATTGGTGTCATTCAAAGGGGATCCAATGAATGTCTGTCTGGGATGACATGCTCGATAAGCCGCAATGCTTCGCTAGGGACGGCTTGCACCTGTCACCCGTGGGTTTTCAGATATTGGCAAAGGCTCTTGCCACCCCCATAGTGCCTTTTTTAGGCAAGGCTCAAAAGACAAACCCACCTCCATAGGTATCACAAGGGATAAGAAACTGAGGAATGCTACTCAATGCCAGAAGTCTAAACCTCAAGATGCACTCACTCGAAACTCTCCTTAGCATGGAGAACATCGATATCTGTGCAGTAACAGAAACCTGGTTCAAGGCTCCCGAGAGCACCCCAGCACTACCAGGTTATACCTCATACCATGTTTTTTGGCCCCAAAACTTGGACCAAACCACAAAAGGAGGGGGAGTATCAATATTCGTCAAAGATACCCACACCTCCAGGTTGGCGGCACAGCACGAAGCATCAGAGACTATCCATGTGCAACTAACAGTGGGTAAAACTGCCTTCCAGTTTATAGCCTGCTACAGACCACCCTCCCAAACCCAGGAACCCCACTCGGCCTTCCTGAGAACACTGGGAAAATATGAAGGTCTCTCCAAACACCATTATATTAGGTGACTTCAACTACCCTAACACAGACTGGGAGCATTACTCTAGCTCCAACACCCTAGCCCAAAGGTTCCTAGAATTTATAAACTCAAATGCTATGGAACAACTTGTTGCCACTCCCACAGGAGGAGAAAACATACTGGACCTGATCATCACCAACATGGGGACTCTATGCTCCAGACCAGAAGTGTATCCCTCACTGGTAAGATCAGACCATAAACTAATCTCACTAGATATTCACATCCCGACCCCAGCCCCTGCCCAGAAAACCACAGTGAAAAACTTCTCTAAAGCAAATTTCACACTCCTCAAAACCGAGGTGGAATCCTTCAAAGCCCCTGGGCCTGTGGAAAATATGGCCCAGACTGCAGAATCCTTTATAAATGCATTCTATGAACACCTTCAGGAATGCATGGATCATGCAATCCCAAATAAAACCAAGACCCAATCCTCCAAAGTTAGGTGTCCTGTCTGGTGGACCCCAGCCATAAACAAACTATACAATAGAAGGAGGAAGCTACTACATGATAGAGCAAAATCCCAAAAAGGGAAGGCATCTCTGATCAGTATTAGCAAAAAACTATGGGCACTCATAAAATCGTCTAAGGCCAGCTTTGAGAGAAAAATTGCACAGGACACTAAGGATAATCACAAGGCTTTCTTTAGTTATGTTAGGAACCTGGTGGGAATTCCCAGATATGCTCAGAATTAGTCCAAAATGACAAAAAATACACCAAACCCACAGACATTGCCAACATCCTAGCTGACAGGTTCAGTGCAAACTTCTCCCCCCCCTTCCCCACCAAAAGGGCAAATATCTATCCCAGCAGAGTGCTTCCCCCCTGACATCTCAGATGCTCAGGTAAGAGCCGCCATCTCCAAAGCAAAAAACACACCATCAATGGGACCAGACGGTGTCCCGGGCTGCATCCTACATGAACTCCAAGAAGAACTAAACTCAAACATAAAACTACTGTTCAATCTCAGCCTTACTACAGGATATGTACCCAAAGAGTGGCGTACAGCAACAGTGGTCCCTCTCCACAAAGGTGGTGCCTCACCGGATCCTGGAAACTATCGCCCCATAAGCTTGACTAGCTTGATCTGCAAAGCTATGGAAAGGATCATCATGGACCTCATAAATAAAGATATTGGGGACTGCCCCATAAGCTTGACTAGCTTGGTCTGCAAAGCTATGGAAAGGATCATCATGGACCTCATAAATAAAGATATTGGGGACCTACAGGCACTGGATCCTACCCAGTTCGGCTTTAAGGGCAGATCCTGCATCTTAAACCTGGTCGATTTCTTTGAAACAGTCACCAAGGCCATTGACAAGGGGAAGGTGGTCTACACAGCCTACCTGGACCTTGCAAAAGCCTTCGATACAATATCCCACTCGGGCATTATAGATAAGCTCACCAGCTTAAATATAAACCCCTATGTCACTAGATGGGTTGCAAACTGGCTCAAGGACAGAACCCACATGGTTAGAATTGCTGGAGCCATGTCAGACTCCAAACCAGTTACAAGTGGCGTCCCACAAGGCTCAGTCCTGGGACCTCTCTTGTTCGGTATATATTTCTCGGAGGTACAGGCTAACACGGAAGGACTGTAGCTGACCAAGTTCACAGATGACTGCAAACTGGGTGCCATAATAGACTCTCCAGCCGACACAAGCATCCTACAAAAGGGCCTCATAGAAACAGACAACTGGTTCCAGAGCCATGGCCTCAAGCTAAACACCAAAAAGTGTGTAGTCATCCCCTTTGGCAAAAACAAAGTGCCCACAAATTACCACATAGGTGGTAATCCATTAAGTATGGAAGAAGTAATTAGGGACCAGGGGACCCAAGTTGATAGCAATCTCTCATTTGACAACCACGTGGCCAAAGTGGTTAGAAAAACATTTTATATAACCCACCTAATCATGAAGGGATTCACATCTAGATCAGGGGAGGTCATCGTGCCTCTTTACTCATCCCTCATCAGGCCCATAATTGAGTACAATGCCCCTTTTGGGGTGTACCTTGCCAGATACCTGCAGCAACTGGAAAGACCCCAAAAGTACCTCACCAAGAGGATCAAAGGGCTCAAACAGATGCCATATGCTGCCCGGTTAAAGAAACTCCAGCTCTACTCAGTGGCATACCGCCTGCTCAGAGGTGATCTGTGCCTGACGTATAAAGCCATGTCCAGCCCGGAATTAATGGACATGCTGCACCTCAAAAAATCCAAATCCCATCGAGCTATGCACTCGAGAGACTTGAACCTCAGCACTGAAATAAATAGGACATGCTGGAGGGACAGATTCATAACCCAGAGGCTCCCTTCACTCTGGAATAAAATCCCAGTCCAGGTTAGGCAGAGTCCCTCATCGACTCTCTTCAAGAGGAATCTTGATGAGTGGATGGGAGATAGTAGGTTTACCCCAGGTATCAATTCTGTGTCACTGTTAGACAGAGGCACAGTATACTAACCTCGAAAAAGGGCATAGCAAAATTCATTTAAAATGAGTGGCGAAAGCCAAACACACTCTGGCTAGGCTTATAAATGCCCTAGGGCAGATAGCCTAGTATGAACCTATGAACCTATGTGATATCCCAGTAAAAATGGCCCCTGTATCAATGCTAAAGATCACTCGATTAATAAGAATCTTAGTTTGCCAGTCTCCATCTACATCAGACACAGTGACGAACTGAGAGAAAATGATTTCTGCATATTATATTGTTTTGTGTTCAGAACCAACTTCTTGAATCAGCTTTGTTTTACAAATGACAACAAAATGTCCTAATCTCTTACATATATTCCACTTTTTTCCACATGGTGCATACTACTCTGACACATTATAGTAGTTGTCACCCCTTATGTAATTGCCTTTCTTACACTCGCTGTGCTTCTATTGCATTAATTTAGTTTGATCTAAATGATGCCTCTTTTTTTAAGCTTGGCATTGACTTTGCTTTTTATATCACACATGCACAGTTAGCAATGTTTAAATCAGTACTTTGCCTTTTGACTAATCCTGTGTCTCTGATAATTTGTATTTTTTATCTGAAGTTATAGATTAATTTCAAGTTGCAACTTTTCAGACATTTCTATATCAGCCTACTCAGTCACTATTCTGTCCCTTATTTGTTCATCATTTGAGCCATTAAATCCACAATTTACTGCCAATTCTTACAGTCCTCATACAAAAATGTCAACACATTGACCTTTGCATGCCATTTCTTATATTAATTTGTAGCACAAAATGTTCATTGAGCTGGATGACATGTATGTAACCCTCTAGCTCCTGAGAATGAAGACGGACTTTGGATTTAATTTATTTCTTTAATATAATTTGGTTGCCATATGGAATTTTGTAAACCTTTATCTCTAGAAAAGACAGCCAAAGGATTTTGAGCAGTCAAATGACTTTGGTGGGTTAAAGGTCATCACTGAAGACTTTGTTTTCCTCTGGATATATTTTTTAAATTGAGGACTTTTATTGGTAAAACATTGGACTCTGACATTGCAAATCCACTTGAGATGATGTGCAGTTTGTAAGTGGTAAAGCTTTTATTTTTCATTCATTGAAAAGCTTCTGCTTTTGACTAACAGCTTGTACCTATTGTTACCCAAGTACTTTTACTGGTGGTTTCAGAAATGTCATGAACCATTACCAGTTTGAAGAAGCAGTTAACGTTTTTCCCAACAGTATATCAACTCAACAGAAATTACGCTATAACAATCAAGCATCTCGTACCCAGATGACTCTAGTTTAGAAATGCAGTATATTACAGGATATGTACAGACTTGAAAAAACAGCAACATACATATGTCTTAAAATGGCAATGGCTCCAGACAAACTTTAGCTTTATTGCACTTTCACCATTATGGAAGCTCACCTTTTGCTAGCAGAGTAGTAGTAGCAATCATAAGGCTATCTGACTTAGATGACTAGAAAATTATTTGAAGTGTGCTTTCTACAGACAGTGACTCAATCTAATTCAAAATGAATAGTTAAAAATTGACATTTTGCAAAGGCTACAGGGTTACAACCTTTTTTTTTCCATAATCGGTTCCACTGACGAGGGGTGGTTAGCTGCCAGCCATAGTGCTGTCTTCTCAAAAAGAGAGAGTTGGGTTGAGGTAGCTGCTGGTTATTTCCCCTATCTCAGGGGAGAAGAGGATTGCTTCTTTATACTACTGATCATTTAATAGAGTGACAAGATGGATATTAAATTAGTTGCATGTGGTAATACGCACCCAATTTCAGGTGCTCTTCTTAGCCTGAAAATGTGCAGAAGCATATACTACAATACACATCTGGAAGCCATTCTTGAGAAGAATGGAGATAGTTGACCATAGGGTCTTCTGCAGGGTAAACATTCCTACATTTCCAGGACTGTGCAAATAAAACTGCCGGCCTCTGGAGTCAACAGACAATATCATAGCAGGGTTAGTATTCCAGGATGAGGAAGGGCACAGTAACTAGACTTGTACCTGTATGATGCAGTGATGTGTAAGAAAAAGTAGATACTCTTACTTTGTTCCTATTTTCATAACCATGGCAATCTTTGATCATTCATCCACACTCCCATTTTCCATTTCCTATGGTTTGACCTGTAGTGACAACTTATTCCAAGTCTGGGGATATGCTGTGTTAGGAATTTATCCTTTTGGTGAGTCTTGTTAATGTTTTGGTGCAAATTTAGGTCTCTAGTGCAGGGGTTTCTAGAGGCACTAGTTTTGCTAAGAAACAGGAGGTCAGATAAGACTGGGTCTTTCTTTCCGGTCTCAAAAAGCTAGACGCTGGTCACCTTGGAGCATAAGAAGAGTCTTGCTAATGTTTTGGGATGCTGAAGGATTTAAGATCTTTAATTTTCTCTCTTTAGAAATCTTTGGGGCATTTCCATTTGGGCAGTATGACTAAAATTATATATATCAAAGGGTGTACTATATTGGATGATGGGTCTGATAAGGAAATAAAACAGGGATAGAATGGCTTCCTTGGTAATTAACTGCACCAGAAGAAAGGATTTCCGCATTGTAGTGGAAACATGATGGTCAAATAAGAGAGAGAACTATCCACATAAGTACTTAAGTACACTTATGACCATATTTGTCTTTCTGTTTTTCTTTTCAAATTTAGTTTTCATTGAAAATCAAGTCAAATTTGAGAGAATATTGTTCTTTGCCCCCTACAACCTGCAAACCGGGTTACAACCTCCTTTACTTATATAACCATATCTGAGGTTGGTGCACTATGACTAATGAAAACGAAAAATCCTTTGTGCAACGGCAGATCATTCTAAACACAATACCATCCAAAATATGTTCACAAACTGCATTTCACTCTGCATTTCTCAGCAAGGTAGCCTACCCTGAAAGCAGCCTCCCTTTTTCACAGTCAAATCTGTTACCTGCTTCTGGGTTGTCAGAAATGATGTACTTAAGCAAAAGAAAAAAAAACAGGATGCTTCTTACCTACGTGATGATGGGTAGGCAGTAAAATATGTACCTAGTATCTATATTGATAGTTTCAAATAGGAAGCATAATCCTTTCAGTGTATCTGACAGGCTGGATTTACCCCCTTTAACTCACTGCTATTTGTTACATCTGTCATACTGCAAGAGATGTGGAAGGCAGGCTTCTGATATTCACTGCAGCAATCTTACCACACTACCAATGGATTATGTACCTTGAACGTGTAAGGGCAGAGTGTCCAGCAGAACCATTTTTATCAAAAAAGCCTGCCTCTCAAACTGAAGCTGTAGTAGCTGAGTAAAATATTACGAATGTTATGCAATGATCAGTGTTTATTGATCTGCCTAGGGAACAGTTAGTACATACAGTTGTTCACTAGGGTAGCCCCTAATGCATCTCTTTCTATATATGACTGGGTGCCAGTTTTGATGAAAGACAATGCCTGTGTTTAATATATTGTAAAATACTGACAAAGATGTTAAAATATTTAATTCCTTACTAATAGTCCCCATATGTTTGTAAGAACATTACACTTGTTCCTCCTTACTGCAATGCTGTTGTTAAGAAACAGAATGCTGTATTGAATACATTTATATTGTTACTGGCAAGAAATAACTAAAAATATTTAACTCATTACCTGCAGTCCTGTATGTTTGTGTGCATGTCTTGTTTGTTTTTCCTTACTATAGTATTGCTGTTTCTCTTGGCTGTATATGATTGGCCCTCCATTTAAATTTTTTCAACATTTCATCTTGCAGATCAAATGCATGTTAATGTAATAAGTCTCAGGTTTCAGTTTCCATTCCATTACTTATGTCAGAGCTTAAGGTATGCACTCAGAGAACTAGCAACTAGCAAATTTCTTAATGCAAAATAATACAATTCGGCAAATTAGGAGAGTCAGGACATTTAATGTGCAAAATGATCCTCGTAGTTAAACAATATCTTAATAGCTGTTAATCTGCTGTTTCTTGTGGTCCAGTGGTAAAAGGGTTGATTCTCTCTGCCTCCACTGCCTAACTGTCCAACTGTGTGAAAATCACTTAACCAGACACTGACCTTGGTTGTGTCTGAAAAGAGTCCATGGAAATCAGTGCTCTACTCTAGAAAACCAATACAGATCTTCTTCTTTCGGCTTTTCCCGGTTAGGGGTCGCCACAGCAGATCACCTTGTCCACTCATGATTGGCAGTGGAGTTTTACGGTGTCAAGTTGCCAGCCCGACGCCCAACCTTACACAGGAGGCAAACACACACTCACACCTAGGGTCAATTTAGTGTCTCCAATCCACCTGCAGCATGTCTTTGGAATGTGGGAGGAAACCGGAGCACCCAGAGGAAACCCACGCAACCACAGGGAGGACATGCAGACTCCGCACAGAAGGCACCCCAGCCAAGGATCGAACCGGAGAACCTTTTGCTGTGAGGCGGCAATGCTAACCACTGCACCACCGTGGCCACCCAGAAAACCAATACAGATAAAATAAAATATTGTCTACAAAAAAAACAAAAACAAAAGACATTTTATATAATACATCCTTTATCTGACAAGGTCTGTAATTTACTCACCCAGAAACCAAAAGGCAGAGAATGACACATTTCACAAGATGTGTCATGATGAAGTTGCAGCTTTGTTTTCCTCTTCAGTCACTTGATTGAATTAAAGTAGATGTTTTTGGGCTGAAGCTTTCATAAATTGACATTTCCACATCTCTTCTTCCTTTTAAGCAGTTTTAAGGGACACCTCCTTGCCTTTTTTTTTTGTTAGAGGCAGTGTCTACTATTATTAAGGTGGACTGCAAAGATCAGTCACTGATTAATGCATTTTGCATGAGGTTTTCAGATATCTTGGGGGGGCACAAGTGAATTCTTCAGTTGTTCATTGTCAGTCTTTGATATACTGGGACACTGAACATGAAGTCACATTCTGTTCTTGCAAATATGAACTTTTAAAAGTGCATCAATCAATAAAAGCAGTACCGTATTACCAACATTGATGTTTTAAGCTACTGGCTAATGTTTGGAGATTTTCTGAGCTGACAGCATATATTCACTATGTCATTCTGCCAGACTTGGCTTTGTTTAGCATTGCCAGACTTGCAGAACTAATGGTAAGGCTATTGTACTTTCATAAACTCCAACTACAGCTGCTAAATAAACACTGTACTCTATACTGACAAAAAATAGAACAAATAAAAATCCTCAGTGATAAAATTATAAACAAACAAGGTAGAGGTCTGCATTAACTAGAGAGGCAGTATTGATCAAGAAATTAGATAACAAAAGGGGGCACTGCAAGTATGTTAGTTTATTGTTTTTGAATAAATAGAAAGATGTGTGTGTGTGTGTGTGTGTGTGTGTGTGTGTGTGTGTGTATGCACATGGGTGTGCAATGTGTTTAGGCATTCAGATATGTGTGGAAAGGGGGCAGTGGGGTACAAACTGGAGTAGTTAAGTATAGGTTAAGTATGTGTGAATGTCGGCTGGGTCAGACTGGCTGTTTATCGTGCTACCATGCATCCCATTTGTATGTACATAAATGTCCTATGAACATGCCTTCTATAAAATTCACACGGCAAATAAATTGTAGTAATAACACTGACTAGTCTCATGCCTTTATTTATTTAACTAGATAGCAAATGCAGTAAGTTTAGACATAAATGGGTGCTACTGCTAGTAAGAATGCTTGCTTTACCACTAATGCTGACACTTACAGCTTGGGCTATAAGGCTAGTAGGTCTTTCGTATAAATGAATGAGTAGTAAATTACCTAATGTTTTACTGCTCTTGTTCAGTTCTTACATTTAACCAACATCCGTATATTTTCAAACTGTCCTGAATTCTTAAGAATGTCCACATTTCTGCCTCATACTTTCTGCCTGGGCCTCTGGAATTGCAGTCAGTAACAGGTATTTGAGTTTCGGACTTCATTTTTTTTTTTTTCAGAAAATGTCCACTAATGTAAAACCTGTTACGGAAACTTTTGAAGTTCAAAAGGAAATATGTAAAATATTTTCTCTTCCTTGTTTTGGCCATCTTGCCCCCCCCCCCCCCGTTATTTTTAGCTTTGGCCAGAATTCTTGTGCAAAAACATTGGGAGTTACCAACATTATTATTACGCTAAAGGGAATCTGCTTCTATTGGGATGTGTCTAGAGAAAATTTACCAAAATAATATTATTATATATACATTTAAGGGAATGTCTTTCCCTTTCCTCTGTCACATAAGTATAAATAAGGGGAAACTTGTTCTTAGCACATTAAGCTTTAAGTAATGATAAATTAAAGTTGTTGGTCTAGAAGGAATTGACAGCTTACAAGACTTGTGGCCAGAAACTGTCACTTATAAAATCCCAAAGTTTCACACTGAAAGTTGACAGAATTTTATTTCATTAGCACTAGCAAGATAGTGGAACAAACTTAGCTTATATCAGAATCATTGAGTCAGCAATGGTGTTTCAGTGTTTCAGGATGGTTTGGATTCATGGGTTGGTCCTCATGATTTTAGTACCAATATCCTGGATTCTGTGTTTTCAGCTTTCCCACAAGAGCCCAACGTATGTAGCATACCCTAATGGTACCAAATATTTGTTCCCTTACATGTTTTAATTTTAAGAGAAAGACAAATCTGGAGTTCAACAAACCTATAGTTATTTTGACATGCGTTCATTTTTAAATATCTACAGTTGGATGTTTCTCTTATTTCTAGTAAAAGAAATGAGATTGTTATAGTTGCATTATGAATTAACTGCTTTCTCTGTTTAAACCAAACTTTCTCAGGGATAGCAAAAGAAATGTTTGGATTGCTCTAGCTATGCTATGAATTGCTTTCTGTTTTTTAAATCTGGTTTTGTCTGCAAAGCATTTACGGCTGTAAGGATATTTTACTTATACAAGAAGCTTTTCCTAAATAGTTTGCAAATCATCATTTTCTCAAGATTGGAATAAGCTAGGTGTTAAGTGCTACAGAGGCTAAATTCAACTTTCTTGTTTTGGTTGGTGTACTCTATTGAGCTTTTGGTTTATTTTCTGAATTTATATACATGATTAGGTGTGACAATACCCATTGTTTTGGTGGTTGGCTGCACCTGATAGACAAATGCATCTAAAGCCTTAGGTTTCTCTGTAAATAATCAGTAGCAAGTCCACCCAAACATTCGCCTAAACAAGCCAAACTCCATGCAGTTAATCACCACTGATTCTCTTGAGTCATTCCTGTTGAAGCCATGGACCAGCAGTTCCCCACAACGTCTGTCTCCAGCCTAATAAAAATGGGTATCTTGAGACAGTGTTATAATTGTCTCCAGCTATCTTATGATCATCTGTTACTCAAACAGCATAACACAGTTTGTGAGAGGTTTACATATATAATGTGCTTGGAGGGAAATGTCTCACACACACTAAACTTGGACACTACAATTGTCAGCAGTACACCACACAACATACCTCACAAAGGCCATAACATTACACACATTCTTTATCCCCTCAATATATGATGACTTAATTTGCCTATATCACAAAGACCTCCAACATACAACATGGGCAAAAAACATAGTCAGCAAGTTAAGCTTACTTCCTCATATAGCACAAGGAGTCCTAAAGTCATGGATGTTGAGCCCGTAAGGCAGGCATCTACCCAGTCAAACATTCTAGTTACAGATTACTCCATTTGCAAAACATACAGATAGAACTCTTACCAGGCTGAGTGATGGTCAGTTGCTTCTCTGGTGTCATGATCCATGAAATTACACACACTCAAGTCCTTAACTACCTGTATGAGTCTGTCATAGTTTGTGGTGGTGTCAGTGACTTGAGATGTACTTCCTGGATTATATGAAGAGAAACATGATGAAGCTTTCAGATTGTATGTCCAAAGCAGTCATGCGCTGGTTCTCCATGGATGGCCTACATCTGTCCCCCCCAGGGTTTTGATTATTGGCAGAGACATTGTCCACCCCCATAGTGCCATTTGTAGGCAATCCCCGAGTGATAAGCCTGCCACCATAATGAAAGAATCAAAGAAAAATGTAAAGGTGTTACTGAACAATGTGAAGAGCCTAAATAAGAAGCTCCATTCCCTACAAGCCCTCCTCACCCTGGAGGAAGTATAACTCTGTGTAGTGCTGGAGACATGATTTAAAATGGCGGAGAGCATTTTAGATATGCAGGGCTATAAAACCTTCCACACATTTAGACCAGCTACTGAGCAGAAGGGGAAAAATGGTGAAGGTGTCTCTATGTTCATCCGGCTTTCCATTGCGCAGTTCCTGATATAGTCTCTAAGAATCTACCTACCTGGTGACAAAGGACCCTATCCAATTATCTGCGGTCTCATCTAACAGCCTTATTTTGCCCTGCACCCTCTCTCAAGGAAGCAAGAAAGTATGTGGTTGACTTAAGTCCTGTTTGTAAAACTGACTACTGTCTACTTCTTGCTTCAGGGGTTATAAAGTAAGCTACGAGCCTGAACTGCCAGCAGCCTTTACTCTCCCCTCCTATCTACCCTGTATCTAACTAACCTCCTCTACTTTATAATAATCCCCCTTTAATAGCTATCACTCCTTCCCTGGTTCTAAACCAGCCAGCTCCCTACATACTTACCTGCAATACTAAAACTGCCCACTATGTGGCACCCTCATCACAACCCTTATCTCCTGCTTATCCCCCTGTAATTACCTCTGTTATTACACTAAACCCCTTAGGTCCCAGACCTGCTCTTATTTTCTCGCTCACCCTTTACTTCAACTGTATACTCTCACCTATTCTTTTTTTATCTCATAGACTCCTGATATATCTCTGATCTTTCCTACTCCTGACTCAGTTACTTACCTTCAGCTACCAGCTTTGTTGATAGTTTCTTCTCTAGATTCTCTTTCACTTGTCTCTATCTGCTCCATTCACCCTCTGGGCTCACTCCCCCCCACCCTACCCCCATTTACCACCCACCCCCAAGGGTCCTACTCTTATACCATCTAACCACACCCTTTCCCTCTTCCACTAATCACAGCCCTTCCCCAATGTTAATTAACACCAATTCCCTTATTTCACTTACCTCTTCCAATTTCTCCCACCACATTCTACCCCTATTTCCTTCCACACTTAGCATACCTCCAAGCCTATAACAAGAACCTAACAACTTACACTTCCAGATGTATATGCTACCCTCCTCAGCCCTCTTACAGAGGTTATTCAGACTTACACTTCTACCACCCCTAACTTTAGCTTACCTGCTAACCTCCTATGAACATCCAATATATCCACACTTTCTCCACCCCAACACACTATCTAACTCTCCTTCTCTACCTATTCTCACTAACCAAGTTAACATAACATCTACACCTAGCTATCTACTAGCAAAATTTCATAGGATGACCCACATTAGATATGACTCTCCCAATCTCAGAAAGTCTCTAACTCTATATAGTAAGTTCCCAAATCTTAGATTTCAAACACTACGCCTCTCTTTAAAAGATGGTGACATTCATCCAAACCCAGACCCTATAACTGCTACTACCACTCAACTCCACAACCCCAACCCCCATCCTAACCATTCCTTTACTAAACCACCTAACTCACTCTTATTAGCTCACCTCAACATTTGTAGCCTTAATAACAAAGTTGCACAACTCCAGTCTCTCCTAGAAGTCTACTCCTTTGACATTCTTTGTTTAACAGAAACTTGATTAAAACCTTCAACTAAAGACAATGAAGTCATCCCACCCAGTTATAATATTTTGTGACTTGACTGTACAACCAAAAAGGGTGGTGGTTTAGCTATCCTTTTTAAATTTGGCCTACAGATTACTACCTTAGACTATATACCACCTCAAGTCTCCAATGCTGAAATTCTTATTACCAAGCTTCAACTTAAATTCAAATCCATTTATATTATCTGTTCCTATCTTCCTCCTGGTAATAACATTTCCACAGTAGAGAATATCCTCTGTTGGCTATCCCAAAATTTACCTCAAGAAACCATGATCCTAGGTGATTTTAACATTGATTGAAAGTGTTGTAGAGGTAGCCACTCTAGAGGCCATATAAACCTTTATGTTTTTTCACAAACCATTACCTCCCCTACCAGGATAAACAAGCCTAATAAGAAAGAAATTGCCTTAGATTGGATTCTCATAAATAATCATCTCCAGGCATATGAATCTGGTACCCTCCCTGATGATGCAAGTGACCACTCACTAACCTACATCATCAGGCTTAAAACCAATCTACCTAACCCAACCACATCTAGGACAATTAGAACCAAGAAAAACTTCAACCCCGATCTCTTCCAAAGGGAACTAAGAGCATGTAACTGGTCTCCCTTAAAATACCTCACACTGGAGGAAGCTGTTAATTACTTTAATTCTAACTTCTTAGCCATACTAGACCACCACGCCCCAACACGCTCTATAAGAATGAGAACTAAATCTGCCCCATGGCTTTCAAAAGAAACCAGGCAAAAAATCAAACTCAGAAATAAATACTGGAATAAATCTCAATTAACTAGAAACCCAGTAGATCAACAAAACTTCAGGCAGCTAAGAAACAAAACTAAAAAAGCTGTACTTCCAACAGACCCACCATAATCAACCACAAAAGTTCTGGGCAAGTATTAATCAATTATTACACCCAGGTCAATCCATCACACCAAACCCACAAGGCACAGACCAAGAGAATCCCAAGCAGACTGCCAATGCCATTAATACCTTTTTCACTGAGGCCATTCAAACCCTATCCACTCAGGACTTACCTATATCCAACTATATCACTAACCCACCCCCTCCATTTCTCTTCCAACCAGTCCCAACTACATATATGCTTGCCCTTATCCAAAAGCTTAAACCATGCACTTCTTCAGCAGACCAACTACCCGCTGAATACCTACAAAAGGCAGTCAAATCTATTGCCTACCCCATTTCCATTCTTATCAATAGAACCATCAGTGAAGGACACATCCCTAGCATATGGAAGGTCTCCCATATTATCCCCCTTCATAAGGGAGGTAACTCCATTGAACTTTCCAATTACCGTCACATTGCCCTACTGTCTCCCCTAGCAAAGATCATGGAAAAATGCATCCATAAACAATTGCTAGACCACCTAATCCAAAATAACTTACTTTCCAACTCTCAACATGGTTTCAGACCTTCCCACAGAACTACTGCTGTATCTACGAAAAACGTGACCTCAATATGCTTTCCTTTGCACTGTTTATAGATCTGTATAAGGCGTTCAATATGGTAAATCACCAGGTACTTATAAATATCCTCAAATCTCTGTCACTAGATGCATTAGCTATAAAATGGTTCCAATCCTATCTGGACAACAGACAACAGGCTATGTTTTGGCATAACATGCTATCTTCCCATCTGCCCGTCAACATAGCGGTCCCCCAAGGGTCCATATTAGGACCCCTCCTATTTTCTATATTTATCAATGACCTTCACCTAGCAATCCCCCAAGCTACATGCATACAATATGCAGATGATTCGACACTTATATGCTCAGCCACATCAATATCTGAACTTCACTCCCTTACCCAAAAGGACTTTAACACAGTTGAACAATGGTTTACTCAATGCTCTCTCCTTCTAAACCCCCAAAAAACTAAACTCCTATTTTTCACTCCTACTTGTAAATCCGCCCAATAGACTTCACAGTGACATCCAATAACAGTACTCTTATATCCCCAGACCCAACTACCAAACTACTAGGTATCACCATAGATGATAACCTTAACTTTGACACCCGTATTAACAATACCTTAAAATCTGTTAATAGAAAACTGGGCTCTCTCTATAGGATCAAACCCTTTCTCTCTCCTGCAGTAAGAATAACTATTGCTCACACTCATCTAATTTCTACTCTCCTCTATGCCTCACCCATATACACTAATATCTCTAAAAACAACCTTAATAAAATGGAAAATGCCTACAATAGCATAGCCAGATTTGCTACAGGTAACCCTTTCAGAACTCACCACTGTATTAACCTAAAGCAACTAGGATGGCTTGAATTACAAAATCAGCTTAAATTCCACCAACTTACCATTGCCCACAAAACCCTTTACCATCATACAAATACCCCAGTACTATCTACCCTGATTGCCCCCTACAACAATCTAGTTCTCAGAACACACTGGTTGTGCCCCTGTACTAAACCTGAATGATCTACTACCTCTCTTACTTGGATCTATCTACTCTCTTCTTCTCAGTATTCTTGTTCCTTTTCGTAGAAACAACTGACCTAGACCTTTCTAGATATTTTTACTTAAATCCTCTTAATTTCTTTAAGGAGACTAGTTTTTACTCTTATACTGATTGTCAGCTCCTACTTTTTGCTTTCCTTCTTTATGTCAACTTGTTTACTAATATATTATCTAACTCAGCTGCTATCTTTTTACATGTTGTATTGCAACTACATTTGTATTGTACTAATTGTATCTGTATATTTAGCACTATGCTATGAACAAATGACCTCTGTGATTATTCCCAGTTCTTTACCTGCAATGTTCAACATACAAATTAATCTTTGTATAATGTGATTATATTTTCTTCCTCGGAGCTTATCTCCCTGGACCTCTACTGAAAATGGACATATATCCAGTTAGACTAGCTCAGTCAACAAATGTAAAATAAATAATAAATAAATAAAAAACAGACTCACATCATTGGTAGTAAAACAGAATGATGCACTAGAGCCTCCTCATGTCCAATTAATCATCAGAAATATTTATTAGCAATCAACAGAACTCCGTCTATGACCCAAGAAAACCACAAACACAACCTACAAGAACTAGAATCAGTCCGTATTAATCCCAGTAACATTTTTCTAGTTGAGCTAACCTATCCAGCCATAAACTTATACCACCAGTAGTGCACAGGCATGGAGATTCTTGGACTTTGAGCAGTTGTTCCAGGGCATTTGTTTTAAGAGTACCCACTTGGGGGGCATCTTGGATCTTGCCTTTATTAATATGGGAGCATCTTGTTCCATCCCTTGTGTATCTTTGTTACTTTTTAGACATGACCATAAAGCCATCTCCTTTGAAATAAAAATTAAACCAGAGACCCGTTCCACCCAAGGTACCTTCAGAAATTTGTTTGACAAATTTCCTACTCCTAAGCAGTACTTTGGCAAGATTCATATCCCCACCAAACCCAGTTATCCTGTCTGTATATGCAGAAATGTACAACACCACACTATACCAGCATGTAAATAATTAGAAAGATGCAGCTGAACCCTGAAGGAACAAGCATAGGGCAAACTGCGAAAACAGCCCCCATGGTGGAACCATAATGTCACCAAGCTTTACTATAAAAGGAAAAGAATTTAGACCTAAGGTAGGAAGAGTAATTGCCAGAATGGTAGAGCCCTCATTGAAATAAAACTAAGGAGCTTAATAAAATTCACCAATGCCAAATTTGTAGCTAAAATAGCTACCCAAGTCAAAGAAGAAGATCACAAGGCCTTTTTCAGTTATGTTCATAATTTCAGAAACACAGTGCAGCAATGCACTGAGCTGATTATGAATGTTGTTACCTATACCGAGGCTGAAGATATAACAAACCTACTGGCTGATAAGTTCAGCTCGAACTTAACCCTTCCCTCCCCTCCATCTGTCCTACAAGATATACCAGTAACTGGCTTGCCTGCAGCCGTCTGACCAAAGATTAAAAGCACTATCAATAGCTAAAAATAGTCCACTGATGGGTCCTTACAGTATCGCCGGGTGCATCATAGATAGCATGTAGCATGATTTAGCTACCCCCCTCCCAGCAACAGTGTTCATCCTCCACCTCAGTACAGGTTTTATACCAAATGAATGGAGAACAAATACAGTCATTCCCCTGCATAAGGGAGATCTTACATAGACCCAATCAATTACAAACCAGTAAGTCTGATCAGCCACATATGCAAGACCATGGAAGGACTTATCATGGAACTAATCAGTAAGGTCAAAAGGTACCTCCAAACACTGGACCCATCTCAGCTTAGATTCTTCAAGGGCAGGTCATGCTTACTCAGTCTGGTAGATTTTTTTGAAAAGGTCACCAAAGCAATGAATGAAAGTAAAATGGAACACACCACATAGCTCAACCTAGCCAAAGCTTTTGACACAATCCTCCACTCATGCATAGTAGAAAAGCTAAACAAACTGGGAATAAACCCCTACATCACCCATTGACTTGCCAACTGCCTCACAGATAGGGTACAGGAGATTAACAACGGAGAAGTTACCTAGACAGAGACTAGTCACCAGTGAAGTTACCCCAGGGTTCATTGCTAGGACCACTCCTGTTTGGTATCTTCTACTCTGAAGTAAAAGCCAATAGCAGAGGGCTTTGGCTGACTAAGATTGATGATTACCTCAACCTAAGAGTAGTCAATGAATCTCCAAATGGCATGTCCATCCTGCAGGAAGGTTTGTCCCAAACAAATAACTGGTGCAAAAATCATAAACTGAAACTAAATAAAAAAAAATGTAATATCATATCACATTGACAATATGACCCTAAGAGCTGACTCACTTGTTCAAGATTTGGGAACTTATGTGGACAGTGACCTAATGTTCGACCAGTGTCTCCATTGCCATAAGAAAATTCTATATTGCACAGCTTATAAACAAAGGGATTGTCTCTAGAGCTAGGGATGTCGTTGTCGCCATTTATTCAGCTCTCAATAGGCAAATCATTGAGTGCAATGCCCCCTGTGGCATGTTTCTGTCAAGACACATGCAACAACTGGTATGTCAACTAAGCCACATTAAAAAGAGTGCCTTAAAGCCCTGTCACTATGCTCCATATCCTACAGACTACTAAGAGCTGACCTGTGTCTGGTATTCAAGGCATCCTCTGACCTAGTACCGATGGACCTAATGCACATCGCAACTCAGAGAGCATCAGAAATACTTGTTCTTGGGATCTAAACTTTTGCAACATCAACAGAATGGGTTGGAGGGTCAGATATCTCTCAGAGGATGCCACTTCTCTGGAACAGACCCTCCAATCACATAAAACTAAAGTCATCCCTGTTGATACTGAAGCATAACTTGGATCTATGGATGGGTAATAGAAAATGTACCAGAGGATTGCTCCCATTCTAGTAATGGATGGAGGCAGCTCCTAAGTACTTTGTCCCATGCAAGGGACCACTCAAAATATCTGTGGTAGGATCCCAGTTATTCTCACTATGGGTGATGTACAATTACTGACCATGGGGATTGGTCAGGCCAATGTAGTACCAAATGGGATTGGTTTATTCAAGCACCAAAATGTAAATTGTCTAGGCCTAAAATGTCCTGCAAGGGCTGCTAGCCTACTACTTGCCTATGACATTATGAACCTATGTTGAAACAATTTTATTGTAACTTTTCTCTCCTGATGAGAAGCAAAAAAAAGGATTGGATTAGTGTATGCATTGTCAGCCTGAATTCAGGTAAGATTAGGATGTTGTTTGGAAATGGGCAGAAGTGCTTTTACACAATTTTAAAGGTTACAATAGATAGTAAATTTTGGGGCGGCCACGGTGGTGCAGCGGTTAGCGTTGTCACCTCACAGCAAGAGGTTCTCTGGTTCGATCCTCGGCTGGAGTGCCTTCTGTGTGGAGGCTGCATGTCCTCCCTGTGGTCTCGTGGGTTTCCTCCAGGTGCTCCGGTTTCCTCCCACACCCCAAAGACATGCTGTAGGTGGATTGGACACACTAAATTGGCCCTAGGTGTGAGTGCGTGCATGTGTGTGCCTTCTGTGGAAGGTTGGGCACTGGGCTGGCAACTTGACACCATAAAACTCTACAGCCAATCATGAGCAGACAGGTGATCCCCTGTGGTGACCCCTAACTGGGAAAAGTTAGAAGAAGAATAGACAGGAAATTTTAACTGTTGAAAATTTAGCATTGTGGAGGGTGCTGTGATGTTTGAAATGAGTGGAGAGATTGATGAATCAATATATTTACAGTTTGAAATATTTGAATATGGTGTGTGATGTAAAATGAATAAAGAGGATGGAGAGCATATTCTGTTGTGAGTATAAATTTAAATGACCTAGCTTAAGGAGTAATGGACTTTACTGTTAGTTTCTAAAAGACACAAGGCAACAATTACAAATAAACTTACAGGTAAATAGTCACTTCAATATCTTCAAAAAGTGTAAGCCAGTTTTCTTCTATTAGATTCCTATACATATATATATATATATATATATATATATATATATATATATATATATATATATATATATAAATGAGAAATGGATATACTTGTACTGCAGGTTATATTATTTCTATTTCCAGTCTAATTACATTGTATCAGATCATACAGAGTAATAGATGAGTTATCCATGTTAGATGCATCTCTTCTCTGTTTGCATATCAATGACATATTTTACAGTTCTGACCAGCTGCCTCTTTGACGAACACTGAAACTGCATTTTATGACCCTTGACTTTCCTGTCTCCAAAGTTTTGTGAGCCTTAATTATATGCGAGCAGTAAAGTTCTTTTGTGGCAAGCTATAGAATTTATATTTTGCTTCAAATCCACTTCTTATTTCCTGTCCTTTTCCAATTAAAAAAGTCATTCACAGACCACAGGAACCCACATGTTGCAGATTGAAATGGAGTTCATATGTTGGTTACAAAAGTGTTACTAGTCTGTAATAAAAATGAAAAAGATTTGTCATATTTTAAATTAGTTTTCTTTAGCCTGGCTCTTCCTGACTTCACAGTACTCCCATGAGAACATGAACTAAGTCTTCTAGAGATATTTCTCAAAAAATTAAGTTAGACACTAGGGTTCAGTCTTTTGGTATACTAACCCATACAATTTTTAGACAGACTGCCTACATTAATATCTTCAGTACCACCTATGTGCTGGATTTTCACATTATAGGACTGCAAGGTAAATCTTGATCTAAGAAGCTTTCCATTCTGGCCACTTGCCTATGTAACCACTTGAAAGAGTCTGTGGCCACAGTGAACGTTCTACCATATGGGAATGGTTGTAGCTTTTGCAAAATTCAAGTTATGCCCAGACAGTTCTTTATGAAACCATAAAACTCTTCTCTGGTTTGATGTCTGTTGCCCAAGTAGACTATTGGGTACTCCTTCCCCTCTAAGATTACCTAAGTGCAGCTCTTACCCCATATAAGCATCTACTTGAAGACTGGAAAAATGATTTCTTGACTATAATTTGGTCTGGTTGGCTTGGGGGTGGGGGGGGGCATGTCAAAACTTCTTTAAGGTTTTGAAATGTCTGCTTACAGTCTGGAGTCCAGATACCATGAAAAACAGACCATATAGGGTTAACATATATAAGAGTAGTAACTATTTTACAATTGTTGTGAACAAACTACCCTGCTGTCCCTAAGAATGTCTTCATCTGTTTCGTGGTAATAGGGGTTGGATTGCCCAAATAGCTTCAAGGACTAATCTATCAACCACCTTCTTTTTGACCCAGGTGAGATGCCTTTGCCATATCCACTTGTCAGTTTTAAGTCTTATTGTCAGCCTTGCCCATTGCAGTTGGTCCATCACGTCCCTGACATGCTGTATATGTTCTAGCTATGAATGACTGTAGCTGGCAAAATTTTCTAAGTAAGAAAGAGCTTAACATCTCACTCCTGTCTGAATATCTATCAACCGCTGGAAATTAGCCAGGCTTTCTTCATTTGAAACATTTTCATAAACTTGTACAACCCAAATCAGGGGAAAAATCATAGCTGAAGGTGTCTAGGGTACAAGATGGCATCATTTGGTCAAATCAATAGTCATTACATATGTGGTCCTGCTCAGCAGTTTTCAGGCTGCAATTGTACTGGGCATGGAGTTAGCTCCTAGTATGACTGTTCAGATATCCATAGTCAGCACATAATCTGGAGCTGCCATCTTTCCTTTCCACAAGCATCACTGCTAAAGCGCAATGACTTTTGGACAGCTGAATTACCTCCCAGTTTCAAAATTTCTTGCAGTTCCCTTCTTAAGGTTTGCCTCACACTTTCAGGTATCCTGTAAGGGACTTGGTTGACAAACTGCTGGACTCCTGTATCCATGTAGTTCTCCTTTAATTGAGAACACAATGGTTTACCAGTAAACAACCCCCAAATTCCTGTGATATTGCTTGAATTTCATAAACCTGAAAGGAATTAGCTGTTAAGACCCACCAAGGTATAAGATTCAGGCATACAAAGGTGGTCCACATCTAGCTCCCCCCTGGTTCTTCCTATAATCCACTTCAGATAATGAATACCAAGGCTAGCTGTCTTGGCAGGGATTTCATGTTAAGGTAGAGTTTGTGCTTTTGCTTCTGTGGCATCTCTATTATATAGTTAAAATCTCCCAGCTTTTTCACAGTGGTGAAAGAGCTCTCCTAGGCTGCCTGCAGCTGGCTATATCTAACAGGAATAAGCACCATCACCTGCTGTCCAAAAAAATACCCTCTGAGTCTTCCTATCATATCATACCACACTATTTGCTGCTGTTATGTTTATGCCAGGTGTTCTTGGATCACACTCTGATTGGCCATGAAGTTTAGTGCATGCCCTACTCTACATGTAGCAATCACATTCACCCTCCAACTCATCATGAATTTAATCTGTGGTACTCTCACTGTGTAATACAGCACCTTACAGGGCAGAGAACAGGTAGTCTAGGGGCACGTCCCTGTATACAAGGTACCAGACTGATGCCCTCATGAACTGGTCTGCAAATGTTCTTAATGTGGTATTTAATGGTGAATTAAACTTCTGAGCAAAAGTAACTGACCTCACTGGTGGTGAACAAATGAAAAACAAAACTAAACTAAGAAATAAGCACCAAGGAAATAAATGCAGACCAGACTAAAGCTACAGAATATAATTTTACTTGTTTTTCTTTTAATGGAAATGAAACTTCGTCAGAATAACAATTTGCATACCAAAGTCCATCTTCAGTACAAAAATCAAATTACATGATCCAATAATTACATGATGCATTAAAGGAACAAAAGTGCTAAAAATTATATTCCCTGTCTTTTTGTCAAACGGTTGTTTCATTTGTGGAGTTATGGATGACAGATATCACACATCTAATAATAATACTGAGAGCAAGTACAGTGCAAATCTGGATTTATCTACTCACAGTGCCTGCCAACCTCATTACACTGTCACAAAGTTTTAAAACTTGTATTAGGGGTCAGAATATATTGGGCCAACTGAGGAATACCAAATATAATGCTCATTTAACTCATTACACATGGGCGATGCCTTTACGTGCTTCTGCAGTTACAACCTACTGGCACCTCTAGGCATCAAGTATTGCTCATGCATATTCCCATTACTAATTTTTAAACCATGCTGCATACAAAGTATTAAAATATTTCATCTTAAAGCTTGCACAGTGGCAAACACAACTGTATTAATATTTGACCTCTGTCTAGTGCAGGTAAACATATTAATTGCTGTTCAAATAACAATTTATATTGTCACATGTCATGCTTTTCTAAATATCCTGACAACTGATTATCCTCATATGAAACCTCTTATCTGGATGAACAAAATGGTATAAACACTGTTTTTAACTTGACTGGTTACTGAGATACTGTAAGTTTACAAAATATTACAAATGTAATTGTTACTATGTTTAATGTGAATTTTAAAATCTAGTTTAAAACCTACAACCTAATGAATACTGCCACTATGAAAAATAGTTTGTGCTGCAGAGTTTGCCACTTATACTTCTTTAATAACCGCTATAACTCCAGAGATGTGTACTTTTGTTTGAAATGTGAGGATATAATTTGACTCTATCAAAAAGCTTGAGCTCTGCCTATTGAAAGTTACTGTGCAAACTTCCATTGCTCCATTGGAAGGAATGAGTTAATAACATTAGCCAGTCATGTGGAAGTTATACAATCAGATGATGAGCATACCATCGTAGTTGATTAACCAGTGGTTCATTTTTTTTCCTCTGTTGAGTATTTGATTCCAAGTAAAGCTAATCCCTTTTCAGGTCAGATTTCTAAATTATTCAAAAAAAGTTTCATATAATTTGGACTCTGAAGAGTCTTCCATGAAGTGTACGTCCAATATTTATGAACTTGAGATTAAACTTATGAAATTTAAATCTTTACAATTTGATAATTTTTACTTAGAACTTTACATTTATAAATTCCCAGCTGGAACCAAATGGACTGATAAAATGTATCATGAACTGGTCAAGCTGCAAGCGATGCAAGTATTTCTGCCATGAAGTTGTTAATCAACTACAACAAGAAAAAGATTGGCATTTTATTTGAATTAAACAGTTGGACAAGTGTGTTAGTCAATAAAGAGTTTAAGCATGCAATTCTACATGATGGAATTAGGTTAAGACAGATGGACATGTTGCTTCTATTATCAGTAAAACAGAAAAAAAATGGCGCATGATTCAGAGGCCTATAAGCATCATTCAGCCTATCTCAACTCTTTTGATAAAAATGCTGTTGCCAAAGAAGCCAATGTGGTTATTACTTCATACTCTGATGATAAAATCAGTGAAATTATTGGTATAGAACAGAAAAATACAAAAGCTCACCTCTCTGTGCATAGAAAATGTTTAATACAATCTATAAACACAATGTAAGTTCATGCAAATGCATTTTCACCTCAGCTTCATCAGATAATATAAAAACCTACAAAAAAAAAAACCTTCTCATTATAAATGTAAAAAAGCCACATGTTAACTGATGTCATCAATTAAAACTATCAATGTCTCAATCATTTGTCTTTTAATACAGGTTTTAGAGACGGTATAATTTATACCTGGCAGTCTACAAGCCTCTAATTCAAGAATCCATTTGAGCTCTATTTTTTTTTCAGTGTAACTCTTAATATCAGTATTTCCATGGTTCAGTTATGTAACATCCATAACTTGAAAATGAAACATATGTTCATTTCCTTGCTTCTTTATATAACACATTAAAGCATTAGTCTCTTTCCCTTTATTTAAATCTGTGTTCAAAAATTAATTCTCTAAAAAACTTTTGGTCTTGCCCACATAATAGAAATCTCATTTTTTGCATGCTGTATAAGCTAAATGTTTTGTATTACAATCGGCATAATGTTGGAAATTATATATCTCCTACTTTTTAAATGGACATAACTCTAAGTTTTATTTATATACATGCAAGTAGAGCAGGTTCTACATGGAATTGTACATGTCTCAAGGTACTTCATTTTGGAGTTGTTATAACCACTCTTAAGTTTTTCTTAAAAGTAAAATTTGGAGACAACCCTAAAATATTTTTCAACTTCATGATTGTGGTTAATATGCCCCGGTTTCTCCTAATTATTTCACATAAAGTTTCACATATCTAGAAAACATTAAAGAGAAATGTATTGTGTTTCTTACTTTCGTGCATTGTTTAGTGTGCTTATCTACATCAGAAAAAGGGAGGCTAGTTCTTGCCTAAGCTAATGTACCTCCATTCTTGTCTTTACTAATTTATTTTTATTGTACCCATTATCACATAAATTAACTCAACTAAATTATTATTTAACTGAAGCTCATTGGATGTTACCCTAGAAATAAAGAATTGCCCCTTCATAATAATCTTGAAAACATAGAATTGATGCATACTAGTCCCATGCAAATAAGAGTTAGTCTTCCAACTTAAAAAAAAAAATTGAAGTATGTAATTCTATTTGTACTTTATACTGATATCCAAAACAATCTACAACTAATATTAGAAAATCTCAAGTCAAACTTTTAAAAATCAGTAGTACTTTCCAAGTAGGCATGAAACGAATTCAGATTAGCTTTATTGCCTTGCCAAATTAAAAAAAAATAATAGTCATCCACAAAATGCACATAATAGGGTGTATTTTCCTTAAGTATAGTGGTTTGAGTAACAAATGTTCTCCCATTCAATAAATGCCAAATTAGCATAAAAATTAGCACAAGGAGTGTCCATAGCAGTGTCTGTTTTCTGTATATAATACTTCTTGAACAAAATCACATAATTTAAGAACCAGCTCCAATAATAAACTAAATTGATTTTACTATTTGAGAAATCTGTAGCAGAAGAAAAATAACTACATACAAAATCCACCCCTTTGTCATTTGGTGCAACTGGAAATAGGATTTAATGTCCCTTGTGACTATAGAAAAACGTTATCCGTTATGCCTTTATATTATACATGCCATTCCTTTAACTTTGTTAAAAATTGCAAATTACCATGTAATACTACACTTTTGTCAGCTTGATCTTAAAACTTTAAATAAATGAAGATTGGTTCCATAATCCAACCTTGACCTGGCACAGTAGGTGTTATCTGTGGATTGAATAAATCTTTACATATATTTGGTAACCCATAAACCACTGGAATACAAGGTTCATGCATATGAAAATATTCAAATAATTTATGATTCAAAACACCTGAAATGTCATAGACCCAGTGATATGATTTTAGAAACCAGAAAGGTTATTTCAGATATCTGAACACTACAAGAAGTTTTATATCTGATAACATTCATCATAGATTCATATTTATCAGCATCAAATATAACTGTCCTCTCCCCTTTATCAGCTTAATAACAATGTCAATATTACTTTGCAGTTTCATTAGAGCTTGTAATTCAGCGTTCATTAAATTATAAAGCTTACTTGTACCCTTCATATTGCTATCAAAACACCACCGTATTTCATCTTGGCATACATTCAAAAATGCTTCCATTAATGGTGAAAGAATGGGTATAAAACACTTGGTTTACACAAAGCATCTGATGCTGTACTCTCTTCTGATTTTAACAATCTTTAAATCAATATTCCTAATTATCTATAGTGAATTAAGACATCAGTTAATTCAGTATTGCCAGTTTGAATAAAAGACAAACCCTTGTTTAAGAGCTGGAATTCAGAATCCATAAGTTGGTGTATCATGTAAAAAAGCAAGGAAATGAGCATACATTTCATTTTCAAGTTCTGGATGTTATAGATGGTGATATTATGAATTGCACTGAAAAAATACAGCTAAAATGGATTCTTGAATTAAATACTGTCTCTTTTAAACCTGTATTAAAATACAAAGGATTGAGAGATTGATAATTTTAATTTATCAGTTAATGTGTGACTTTTTACATTTATAATGAGAGGATGATTTTGTATGTTTTTAAATTACCTGATGAAGCTGAGGCAAAAATGCATTTGTATGTGCTAACATTGCCTTAAACTATATACATTTTTTTCTGTGCATGGAGGATTGAGCCTTGGTATTCTGTGTTGGATTATTTTGCGACTGGCTCACTGTGTATCTGCTGTCCATTTATTCCATGTTAATGTTGGTCTAGTAGACAAAATTTTATCCAATAATGAGTTCCTACCACTTCCTAGAAGATCTTAGAGTATGGGGGAAAGTAAGACAAATGTTGGAAATGAATGTGATATTATTTGTTCAACAGACAAAGCTTCTTTTGCTTTTTTTCAGAATCCTTCTTTAGTCGGGCACAAAACCGCAAAGAACAGTTAGGGGAATAGGATGGGCATGGGGTAGAAATAATGTTTAGGCACTGTTCTGTTTACAGTTTAAGTGCTCATATTTTGGACAATGCTGCTATCAGAGCTTTAAATAATGTTTTTTTTTTCTTTCACTCCATCAAAGATTGAATGCTGTTAAATTAATACTTGATTTAAAGTTATATGTTAGGAAATTGATTTAACATTATATATTATATTAAGTCAAACACTTTAACACATATTTAGCTATATGGGCATGTTTTAAGTAATTTCCTAAAATCAACTTTGCAAATTTCTGATAGATAAGCCAAGTAATACATGTTTAAATGTGTCTGTAGAGGAATGCAAAGCAATTTTTCATTTACAATGTGATAAAAACATTAAGAATTATGAAAGCAAATAAAAGCAATGGCAGTATTATCATGGGCGGCCGTAATTGCATGCCTGCTATGGAAAAACATTTGGCAGATAAAAACTGGTATAAAGTTGTATCAAATTTGTTTATTCATCAATAATTCAAATTAATAGATTGTTTATGGGATTTATTAGATTAGTAATATTTAGATTTTAATTTATTTGAATTTGTATATAGTAAGTATCATTGTTAGGAAAGTTTTTTGGAATTCCCTAATCCATAAAAATGCAGTTGATCCTCCATTTTTATAACCATCATATCTTTGGGCAGTAATAAAACTAACAGTATGTCTGTGTGTTTAGATTTTGTAGTAAATCCTATACTACAAACTTCAGTGTTATTTAAAAGATTAAGATTTTATTAGATTTACTTATTATATTGGATCTGAGCATTTTTTGCTTATGATGGTTTCATTGTACACCTCAATAGTTCAAGATAAGGAAAAAAATGTATATAACAATATTTAGGTAAATTTACTAATTTGGGCACAGGCTATATTAACACTGTTTGTTTATTACTGGATGTAGTGCTTGGCAGTATTTTTTTCCAGATTTGGTAAGATGTATCACCAACATAAGCGTATAGCAATGGGGCCAGGGTAGCTCCATCATTCACTAACTTGCTGTTGTGTTTGTGGGAACTCTCAGTTTAACCAAGAGTAGGTTCTACAATTGCATGACGTTTTATCAAAGGTACACAGTTGATTTTTTTTTTTTTTTTTTTTTTTAATTTAGTCTAATACTCGAGAACAATTTGACTTTCTGTTAGAACTTAATTGCCCTAATTTTCTGACTTTCACTTTGAATGATATAGGGGGCAGTACATTTTTGGGATTTAGTTATTACTTTGGATAAAATAGATGTTTTCATGGCAATAATTATTTGTATCTTCTTAGCATCCACAATATATAAAGTGGAACATCTTTCATGGGCAATTCATTCTGCTTAGTAGTGTCATTAGTAGTGATGTGTTTCTTTCTGAGACAGAATTAATTTTATTTTTAGATGCATGCTATAGTATTACTGAACTGGAACAAATTATGAGCATAGGTGTAAAATATGGGAGAATACTTGCCTATTTTACATAAAAGTTATGTTAAACCTGACAGTCACATTTATTATAGAGCTAGTCCTACACCAATTTCCTTAGATATGGAAAACAAACATACCATGAAAAATAACTTGAAAATTATTTTAGTTAAATAGAATTTAACAAAAGTAACTGGTACAGTACCATAATTTATTTATAAAAGGATGTGAAGTATAAAGTTATTACTGGAAATTGATTGCAAAACAGAAAAGTACAATTTGACTCCAAAGAAAGGTTAAAAGGCTGCCACTGTATTATAATACATCCAAAATAAAGTGCTTTAGTCACATAAATAGAGACTTCATTAGATAAAGTCTCTATGGGATAAAAGTGCTCATTATTTTTGGATGTGTTATATTAATAAATTGGCAGCCTTATAACCTTTCTTTGGCGTCAAATTGTACTTTTTCACTTTGGCTTTTGCATAATCTGTGCCACACTTTAACACATTTCTCAACATTTTCTTGGAAAATGATTACAATTTTTATAATATGTATAAGAAAGGACCCTGTGAGACTTTGCCATGTTAGAATTGTGAATATTGTAGGTTTATTAATGCAGGTAACTGTACATTGCTGAGGCATAGTAAAAAAATATATTTTGTAATTGCAGGTTTGATTGCAAATCAGACAATATTGTCTAAGCTATTTGTGTTTTCTTGTGAAGCATTTTATTTGAGAAAAAAAGTCACAAACACTTTAGCTAAGCATTCTAGGATGTGCACAGATTTCAAAAATGTGGCTTTTTTGTTAGATTGCCATCAGCAGCCACTTTTTAGGTGACACTAATAATCACTTAGAAGGTAAAGAATTGAAGTGGCAGATTTCATTAGTCTAATAAGAGCCAAGATTTGAATGGCGTTTTTAATGTAAAATGCATTTTGGAAGCTCACATTAGTTAATTTATTGTAATACTTATTATGTTACTGCTGGTTTTATAAGTAGTTTTTATAAACAAATTTAGTAATGTTATTTAACTGCTTAATCCTTGGTCAAGTATATTCATTAAAACTTTGTTTTCATTCATTGTCTAATTTTTGCATCTTGTGATTTAATTTTTGTATGCAATACTTACTTTGGTATGGAAGTCATTATTCTGTTGAAGTTCCTTTTTCATTAATTTATTTTATTTATTTATCATTTGTTGACCGGGAAAGTCCGACTAGGTTCCACAGAGCCTGTTTTTAGTGGTGGCCCGGGGAGAAATGCTAAAGAAAAAAAAAGCACTACAATTTTAATTCCACATAATTTTCATCTGTTCTGCATATATTTCCTTGGTGTTTATTTTTTAGTAAAGTTAAACCACTCCAAAAGACAATAAGTCTATGGGTGGAAGATGGTAGTTTTTAAGTTCTTTACCCCTTAACTTCCACAAATATGGCAGCAGGTCTGACATGAATTTGGCATCTGTCTGTGATATGTATTTCTTTAGAAAAACCAACCCTACTGAACATTTCTAACAAACTTTCTTCAACCTTATCTGCATCAGAGGAAGGCTGAGACACCACCTCTAGGTATTTAATGGTATAATCCACCACTACCTGGATATTTTTCTTACCTGTGGAACTCTGTGTACATAGGCACTGTCAACAATAGACAAATGTATCAAAGCAGCATTGGATTTGATTCTAGCCTTGCCAACTTTTTTGCCACTGTTCATAGGTCCTTCATATCCTGTTACATCCTTTGCAATTCATGGCCAATAAAAACTCAACATAATCTGATTTTTGTACACTGTATGCCCACATAATCTAGAAAGGGAATACTATGGGCTATGACCTGTTTGGGTACTACCAATTGTTGTATTACTACTACTTGTAGCCTTCCTTCAGAGATACATTCCTTATTCAAGAATCCTTTACCCCAGTATATGGACACCATCTGCTCTTGAGAATTAGAAACCTCATTAGTTACCCAACTCAAATCCTGTAAAGTAAGGTCTGATAGTTTAGATTACTTAAGCAACTGTCTAGTGACCCTCTCCTTCCCTTCTAAACAAAATATAGTAACTGGTGATAGTGGTGCCTCTAACTCTCTTGCTAATACAACCTACCCCCCTTGAAGTACCAAGTTTGAAGAGAAGCACAGCATCTTTTATCTGCTGTGGCTCAGATTCCAGCGCACTGTTCCTAACCAGCTTCCCTCTAAAATAATGACCTCACCATCCCTGTAAGGAGGTGTGAATCATAACAGTCTTCCCAATGCCTTCCACACTATTTGCTTCCATGCTTTGTTGTGTAATGCAATGCACACACATTGTCAAAGTTGTTTCCTATTAGAAATGGATATCTATAGAATATTGTCAAGCCCAGTTACAGCTTCCTCCCTTCCCATTCCCCAGTCCAGGAAACCTACAGGCAAAGGGATTTGAAAGGGGTTTATTCACAAGGCCCTAATTGGAGTGAACTATGTTGGCAGTTATTACTCTTTCCTGACCACTGCAGGCTTGATTACCACTGCCAGCCAGTAATCAAAGAGCCTAAATCCTCACAATAGGCACACACACACACACACACACACACACACACACACACACACACACACACACACACACACACAGTATTTCCAGATGCAGCTCTCTGCATCAGGTACAATTTCCCTTAAGAGCACACAGAGACCACAGTTAGTTCGAAGCTGGTTTTGCCCTCTTTCTCCAGCTCCCCAGTAGAACTTCCCATTGGCACAGCTATAGAGTTGAGATCTCAGCTGAGTGACCTAGCCAAGTCCTCCAGCACCCACTCTTTCCAACCAGTGCTTCGTGTCCCTGCCCAGGTAGCTGACACACACACTCTTTGTGGTTTGATTTACAGACACACAGACACACACACTGGGATAGGCTGGCACAGGTTTACAAGCTAAGCCCCCTTTTGCCCAGGCTATAAGGAACTTTTCACTGCCACTCCTGCCAGCTGCTTTAAGGCCCTTAACAAAAGGTGTCCAGTCTTACTGTATAATATTAATAACACAAATGGTAGCTTGACCAAGAGCAAGGGTATTAGGAGTGGACAACACAGCATTCATCAAATAAATAGGCAAGTACTCTCAAAACTTAAATATCTCTACACAGAACAGCTAGGGCTTTTGCTCAGATCTTTCACAGATACTGGAAGTCATAAAACAATTACATTCTTTTATGCTTCCAAAGTAGCAATTAGTTCACCCTAAAGACAATACAGAAAGCTTCCTAGTAAAGACTTTGTGCCTCTAGCTGCATTGAAAGCTTGAGAGAGAGCTTCTTTATGGCATAGCCTTTAAAGCAATTTAATTTCAGATATTTTTGTAAAGTTTGTTGGACTGAGGTTAACCACCTGTATTCCAGTTTCCACTGTTAAAATATATACATTTAAACAGTTACAGTAGTGCATGTACATTTCTGTTCTCTTCCAGTAGAACACTTTGTGAATATGTTTTAAACATGGTACTTTACAAATACTTTTTCAACACAAACATCTGTACAGAGCAGTTTGATATACATATGGCATACAGTTCTGATACATTTGCAACAAGGATCTTGTATAAATTAGTTTGATATTCACAAATGGCATATAATTATTTACAAAATTCCAGCTAGTTGTTTCTTCTATGCTCTCTAAATCTGTTTCTATACTGTTTGAATGTCAGTTTAAAACATATAAGCAAACATGCTTTAACTTTACAGTAATTTCAACAATCAACACATTCGTGCATTACTTACCCATTAGCAAAGAAGTTAAAAACCTCATCCACTGCCCATTGTCAACTTGGTGTTAATTATGTACACTTTAAAATGCCTGTATAAATCAATCAAATCACTTCCATCTTTATACTAAGGAAGAAATTCTGTAGTGTGTGGGCTACTAGCTTGTGGCTTCCCTTCATGACTTGTGCTCCAGATGAAGTATGATCAACTTTTTCTTATGTTGGCACTGCTTCTGTCTCTCTTTTTCCCCCTCCCCTCCTTCAGCTTGTGCCTGCTGTCTTGTACCTCCAACCATTGCATCCCCTCAAATGCTTCAAATTTCAGCTAATTCATCTCAAGAGCCATTCTCTGTATTTACCAGTTGAAGTTTGAAATCCACCTGGGATGGGACAGCTCCTAGTTTGTCTGCAAGCTGCATTTTGTACACACAGTTAATGCCATATCCTCTTTGAAGATATTAGCATTTGGATTTTGTCGTGCTTTCCACTCCTTTTAGTTGTGCCCCTGACATGTTAGCGTTTTTATCTGAAAGGCTCATTTTCTACCAGTTCTTGAACTAAACTGAATAAAATATAAATCATTGTGCAGTAAAATTTCAGTATATTTTACCTCCTAGCTTATAGTCGATATACATATACACACCTTCAGCAACAATGTTGCATTAGACTAAATATCACAGGTAATCAGTTACTAATATAAAAATGTGACAGTTGACAGGCACCTGTATATGACAATAATGGGGATTATAGTCCTTGGATCTCCTCCAGTATCCAAAATCGGTCTGATGGCTACCAGAAGGTTAGTTTCTTAAATCAAACCACTGGTACGTAACAGGTTAAAGAAAATACAAAAATATCTAATCAGTTTAACAAATGCAACTGAGACTTAACAGATAAAGGGAATATGCAAAGCTGTACTGGGTGCAGGGTTCCATCATCCAGTCTCACATTAAGACAACATGCTAATCTATCACAGTTAGGTTTTTCTCATGAATTTCTGCAAAACATGGTCTTCCATTGCCCTTTACATATGTCAACTGCTTCAACAGCTTGTAAACAACTGACTATTATCAAACACACAGTCCATACTGCTAAAATGTTCATATTTTTGCAGAATGTCCAGCTTTTTGCTCCATATTTATGGTCTGTTCATCATAACATTTGTGGTTTGCTGACAAATCATTGACAATTGAAATCAGTAAATGATGTACATTTAAGTTTTAGACTTCATATAGTTAAGAAAATGCATGCTAACACAAATCCTGTTATTCTAGCAACTTTCTAAGTTTATAAGAGCAAAATTTAAAATTTGTCCCTATTTTTGGACCCCCCCCCCCAGTTTTAGGCTTTGTCCAGATTTATTGCAGTAAGATGTATGACGCACAAAAAAGTAGTATGGCAATCTCTGGATATGAAAGGAGAAAAAACACACCAACTAATTACCACTCTTGATTTGTCCAAATAAATTATCAAAATTATTTTCACAGGTAGGCTCAGCTGATGTAACAAGTGCAGCAGAAGTCACTTTGGCATTCTGCAGACCTCAATAATAACCATATTCAGGTAATATATGGTGTTACTTATGTGGATATCATTGCTAGAATCTCCTTGTGCCTAACTGAGAGTGCTTCTCAAACAATCTGGAAATATAGAGCTGATAAGTATATTTTTTTGCACTTTAACTGCACTATCTTTATTTTTGCTTGACTGAATTATTTATATATTTGCTGACCAAATTTTGTTTTCTGATCTGTGCTGAAATTTTTTAAGTTGGTGGCTTTTGCAGTTGTTCGCCCCTACTGTAAATTTGATCTGGGACACTTCTCCCAGTCCCATCTCATTAGCTCATTCTACCTAATACAGAGACCATTTGCAAAGGCCAAACCCCTTAGTCCCTTAACCTTGAATTATCTTCTGTTCCTGCTCTCTCCCTTTCCACTGTATAAAAAAGACACTTTATTCAGCTGCTTATATTTTTCTGTATTTGTGTTTCTTCCTACTACTCTGTTACTTCAGCTTGCTTTTTCCTGCTACTTGCTGCTTGCTCTCTAAAGTGTTCAACTGAATCTTTTCTGTTGCATTTATTACTGCTTGTTTATAGCCTGTCTAAATTGTTAAGTGTTATTCTAAGTTCTAAGTTTTGGTTTAAGCACCTGGGCTTTACACCCACCCCTTAGCTCTCCCTGGCCTTTTTCCCTCATATTCTGAGAAATATGGATGGACAATTTTCTACAGTTTCTCCTGCCAAGTCTGGTTGATAGCAACTGCCTCATGTACACGGACAACCATCGACTACTACCACCTAGTAACACAATTTATGAGAGATGCAATTACATTAGAAACCTAGAGTCCATGCTCCCCCCCAATCCAGTATATCTGACACCAAAAATGTTGTCAGCACAATCACTACACCTCAAACACCATGCACACCTACTCAACACACACCCACCTATGCGGAGGTCCTACAGATAAACATACCCAAACAAAGTAGATCTCTGCAAAAATACTCTCTCCACAGCTCTCCACACCACATACCATGCATAGTCCACACATCTGTGTCTCACAGCCACTAAGGCTTCACCATACACCCAACATATTAGTTATAGGAGACTCCATTGTGAGACACAATGACGTGCCTCTCATCAGGCTGGATAAGGAGAAAGTCACTGTTAGTTGTCTGTCGGGTGCCACAATCCACCATATCACATATGCACTCAACTGTCTCAATAACAGGTACTGTTATGACTCTGTCATAGTCCATGTTGGTGTGAATGACTTGAGATATACCTCTCTGGACTATATGAAGAGAGACATGATTGAGCTCACTGATTGTGTCCGAGGCAGGTATGTCCCTAGCCTTAAGCATCATTCCACAGTCATCCAGAATGATGCCTCAATCAAACAGAAAATGATTGACTTTAATAATTGGCTTAGTTTCTGGTATCATTCCAGGGGGGTCCAGTACCCGACAGCCTGGGAAGATATGATTGACAGACCATGATGTTTTGCCAGATATGGCCTGCATCTGTCTCACCTGGGCTTCAGGCTTCTGAGCTCTTACCTCTCCTATAGTGCCTTTTTTATGAAAAGTCCTGAGATCAATAAATCCAACATAAAAAGTTCAACAGAACACAAATTAAAGGTCATGCTGTTAAACGCTAGGAATCTAAACATGAAACTGCATTCATTGCAAGCATTCTTAACCCTGGAAAATGCTGACATCTGTGCAGTCATAGAAACCTGGTTCAAAGCTGTAGAGAGCACCCCAGGCTTACTTGGTTACTTATCCTTTCATACATTCAGACCCCAACTGTGCACAGTAAAGCCAAAGGAGGTAGAGTTTCAATATACTCTAAAGCCATGCACACCTCTGGGCTGGTCAAGCAGTGTGACACACAAGAGACACTCCAGGTGCAGTTAACAATTGACAAGAACCCTATTCAAATCATAGCTAGCTACCGGCCTCCAAATCTGAATCAAGATGCCCAATCTGCCTATTTGAACCTGTTCGAATCGATCAAGATTCAACCCTTTACCCTGATCATGGGTGACTTTAAATTCCCAAGCATAGATTGGAAGAACTACTCCTTTCGCAACACAAATACCCAGAGATTCCTTGAATTTGTCAATGCAAATGCCTTAGAATAGCTAGTCAATACCCCCACAAGAGGTGATAATATCTTGGACTTGGTATTAACCAACATGAGTAACCACTGCAGCATCCCTATAGTATCATCCCTGGTAAGATCAGACCATAAATCAGTCACTTTCAAAGTCACCATCTCCCACAACCCGCCTCTAGCTAGGATCAGACACAAAAACATCTCCAAAGCTGATTACAGCCTCCTGAGGGATGGTATAAACAGCTTCACAGCCCCCTCCCCTTCTATAGGAACTGGCACCAATATCCAAAACTACACCAAAGCACTATACACGCATTTATATAGATGCATGGAATCAGGAATACCTAACAGGACTAAATCATCCTCCGCAAGGAAGAGTAAACCTGTCTGGTGGACATCTGCAATAAGTAAACTCTATAACAAAAGGAAAAAAAATGCTGTCCAAGACCAAGAAGAAGCAGGTGCCCAACTGGAAGCAATGTCTCCTTAGCACCTGAACAAGCAAATAAGGGCACTAGCGAAATCCTCCAAAGCAAACTTCGAGTCCAAGTTGGCCACATCTACTAGAGACAATCAGGCCTTCTTCATATATGTCCACAACCTCAAAGGAAGCACCCAGATCTGTTCAGAACTGGTGGTCATGGACACCACATATACAAATGCTGTAGATATAGCAAACTTGCTGGCTGTCTGAGTTAATGAAAACTTCACCTCTCTTCCCTCCATCAGTAGCAGACATCACTAGTATCTGCCCCCTTCCCCTTATAGTCTAGGGAACAGGTCATCACTGCTCTCTCAAAGGCAAAAAAATACATCCACCATGGGACCCGAAAACATACCAGGCTGCATCCTACGTGAACTCAGGCAGGAACTTGCAGCAGCATTAGGTGCCCTATTTAACCAAAGCCTGAGTACCAGCTTTGTCCCAACTGAGTGGAGGACAGCCACTGACATCCCTTTACACAAAGGTGGAGCATCCACCAATCCAGGAGAAATTATAGACCCATCAGCCTAACTACCTTGATCTGCAAGGCCATGGAACAGATTATCATGGATTTCATTAACAAGGACATTGGCAACCTCCAAAGACTCAATCCCACACAGTTTGGCTTCATCAAGGGGAGGTCATATTTGCTAAATTTGGTAGACTACTTTGAGACAGTCACCAAAACCATGGACAAGGGGAAGATGGTGCACACCACCTACCTTGACCTGGCCAAAGCCTTTGACACTATTCCCCACTCGGGCATATTAGATAAACTCTCTCAACTGGGTATCAATCCGTATGTTACCAAATGGGTAGCAAACTGGCTGACTGATAGAACCCACCTAGTCAAAATAGGGTCAGCCACCACAAGCAGTAGATTTGTAACAAGTGGCATTCCCAGGGTTTGGTCTTAGGACCTCTGTTATTTGGGATATGCTTTTCTGAGGTACAGACCAAAGCCAGTGGGCTATGGCTGACCAAGTTTGCAGATGACTGCAAGCTGGGTGCTGTCATCAATTCCCCTAGCGATGTAGACATCCTCCAAGAGGGTCTCACACAGACAAATGACTTGTGCCAGAAACATGGCCTCAAGCTGAATACCAAAAAATGCATCATCATCATCCCCTTTGGGGAAAGTGATGTCCCCACAAATTATCACATTAATAAGAATGGCTTAAGCATGCAATAAATCATGAGGGATTTATGCACCCAGGTTGAGGTTAATCTGACTTTTGACCACCATGTTGCTTCTGTTGTATGGAAAGCCTTCTAGATATGGCCCACCTCATAAGTAAGGGTATCTCATCCAGGGACAAGGTCGTAACATCCCTGTATTCTTCACTTATAAGGCACATTATTGAGTACAATGCCCCTTTCAGCATGTACCTTGCAAAGTACATGCAGCACCTGGAGAGACCTCAGAGGTTCTTTATCAGGAGAATCCAGGGCCAAAAACATCCACCATACACAGATAGGCTAAAAGGCCTATCCTTCTACTCCATTTCATACAGACTGCTCAGAGATGACCTCTGTCTGGCATACAAGGCAATCATGGACCCCACCTTGATGGGCCTGGTACATATCCACAAGTCAAGCTCGACTCGAGTAACACATACGCGTGGCCTCAAACTGGTCTGTGACATTAACAGAACTTATTGGTGGGACAGATTTGTGTCCTAGAGACTTCCCCATTTATGGAATAGGCTTCCTCTCCATGTCAAGCAGAATACCTCTTTACCCCTTTTAAGCGCAACCTGGATAACTGGATGGGAAACAGAAGATATATCCCTGAGATTCCACCCATGTCCCTGCTGGATAGGGTCATCAGGTGCTGACTTGTCTAAACAGGGTGTAAACTCTTGGCTAGGCTTGTATATAAAATGACCAACCAGCTCAAAATTGAATAAATAAAACTTTCTTAAAAAAAAGCAATGCTGAGACAGATTAAATATGCAGATGTCAAAATGCCACAGAGAAAGAAAAATAAGTCGGCATCCTGAACCACCTTAGTGAATACACACACACACACACACACACACACACACACACACACACACACACACACATCCATATTTAATAAGGCCACCTGTAGCTGAATATTCAACTTAGTAATATGCTTATTTGGCATGCTGTAAGCAAGTAGCGCTAACAAATGTTAAAATATATCCCATTGTGTTGTAATAACAACTGTGGGCAGTACAGAGGCATCAAACTTCTATCACACTGCATTAAAGTTCTGGAGAGGGTGATTGATAAATGGATAATCAGATTAGTAGAACGTAAGATGGTAGATGAGCAGTTTGGGTTCAGGTCAGGATGTAGTACAATTAACCCGATGTTTGCAGTGAGACAGATACTTGAGAAGAAGCTAGAGATGAGGAGAGGATCCAAATGGGCATTCCTAGACTTGGAGAAAGCATATGATGAGGTCCCAAGAAAGCTGATCTGGGCAGTACTGTGGTGGTTTGAAGTCCCAGAAACATTGGTAGAATTAGTGCAGGCTATGTACAAGGATCCAGTGACTCGAGTATGAACAGTGTGGGTTGCCAGTGGGGGTGGATATACACCAGGGGTCAGCTCTGAGCCCACTGCGGTTCATACTGGTGATGGACTACATTAGCAAACAGGTTGGAGGGGACAGATCAACAAAGTTGCCATATGCAGACAATGTGGCATGACAGGCAGACTCTGAGCAAGAACTTCAGCAAAGTATAGGAGAATGGAATGCAAAACTCAAAACACATGGGATGAAAGTAAGCACAGATAAGATGGTGGTAATGGCAACCAACTAGGGAAATCAGAAGAAGCTGAGAATAGACAGAAAGGAAGATAGTGGAACAGGTAAACAGCTTCAAGTATCTGGGAGGGGTGGTTGAGGAGAAGGGAAGTCTGAATGAAGAGGTCGAAGCTAGAATCAGAGAGGTTGCAGCCAACTGGCAGAGTGTCAGGTGTAGTAGATGACAGAAGAATGCCAAAGAATCTGAAAAGTAAGGTGTACAAGACAGTGGTGCAACCAGTACTACTGTATGGTACAGAAACCTGGGCAGTAAAAGCAGAACAGTTGAAGAAGCTAGAGGTGATGGAAGTGAAGTGCCTGAGAAGGATGGTAGAGTGCACACTGTGGGACAGACGAAGAAATGAGGACATAAGAGCAGAAGCCATAGAAGATCCAGTTGCAGAAAAGATCAAAGAAAACAGATTATGGTGGTTTGGACACATGTAGAAAAGCAGAAGACAATCTGGTGAGGAAGATTTGGGACAGACAGGAAGAAGTTAAGAGTAAATGAGGACATCCAGCAAAGAGGTGGCTGGATTGTGTGAAAGATGATCTGTGACAGTCGGGCATAAGTGTTGAAGAAGACAGGAGTGTGGCACTGAATAGCGAGAGCTGACGACAGTTAACATGATACCCCGACCTTGTGAAAAAAAATGGGAAAGGGGGGCTTATGATGATGATGTGCTGCAATAATGTAAGTTATGCAGTCTATACTGTATATCTGATGCATTATGTAACCCACAGATCATTGAATGTCTACCTCAAACTAAGCATGAAAAAGCAATGTAAAGTGAGTTAAAAGTCTGGCAAAACAAGGCTGCATACAAGTATTTAATTATTGTAGTTAGCATTTTATGTTTTCAGTGCAACATTGAGCCTGTTTCGGCCTTTCCATACCCGTGATAGAAACAGTCAATTCAGCTCCCGTATGAGTCAGCTTCAGGCAAGAAAGAAGTGCAGATTGGACAAGGGACTTCAGCTTAACATATGGTACAACAAGGAAAGAAAGTGTGCTTTTGGAGATGCATAAAGTTTGTGTGTGAGAGAGAACATATGAAGGCTTCAGTAAGACTAAATCGAACAAGTGCTAAAGTGGATCAGCATTATTCTTGTATTATAGGTGAAACTGAAACAGGTTGGATTTATGAATCTGATCTTTCCTAAGATGTTCATAGCTGGTGACTCTAGGCACATCTTGAATTTGCTAAACAGACTGTTGAATTATTTTTTAAATTATTTTCTTCAGATTTTTTTAGTGTTTGTATGGGCGGTCACTTGCTTGTTCACTTGTTTCAAGATTATGACATTCTTGATGGAGGTTGCTTTGTTTTTTTAACTTTATAATTTCATAACTTCAGTCACATTACCCAGTACTGATGGAAGATTAACCAAGCTCCCCATTTCAACATCTACTTGGCACATCACCTGCTTCTCTTCTATGGCTATTTTACTAAATTATTCAATGATCATGTCAGTCATTTCACACTTCAAACACTGATAGGCATAAGTGATTCAATTAGAAGAGCCATTAGAAGCTGTTAGCAGAATATTGAGACAAGTGTTTTATAGATACCAAATGTCTTTTAGGAACTGTTTGTTTTTAGCACTGTCTGCAATACGTTATCCTACTGTGCTCTTCTGAATTCTATTTTATTATCCTTAAATAGGCCAGTAAATGCCATTGTATTGGCTAGTAAAAGCTACTGCCATGTCTAAGTTTGGGCACAGATCGGGTTCATAGTTCCACTTGCAGATCTCACGTGTTTCTCCCTGCTGCATAGTCTATGTGCTGTATTCTGCTTTGACCTTGAATTATGTTTAATTCCTGTAATGTATTACTCAGTTTTTTTTTGCATCAGACTCCCCTAGAGTTGACACTTTGGAATGTTTTCAAGCAGGTGTGTTTGCGTTAAAGACTAAAGTCCTTGCTTTTATATCTTTATCTGCAGAGTTACAAACTTCTTTCAGCGAGTCATTTACTAATTTGTTTTAGCTTGTTCTATAAAATTAATTTGAACAGCTGTTCTAATATAATATCTTTTAATGTTCTGTGGAGTTTTTCGTGAGTTTTTTTCATTATACATCAGAATCACATCTTCTGTTTTTGCCTTGTTACTTAATTTGTATTACATGTATACACCTGTGTGTGTTTATGGAAGCTGCTCATATTCGGCTTGAATCATATTTGCAGGAAGTTTGCCTTGGAGAGACTGAGAATGTGATTAATTACATCAGAGCCTGCTACAGCAGATCTTTATTACCACAAAAAAATCTAAAGTTTTATTTCATAGTGTCTTCTGAAAATTAGAACTGTGACCACAACAAAAAATATAACTATATAGGAGACAATGTACTACTACCTATGATGTCCAGTGACATCCTTTAATAAAATGTGTGTATTATCTCGTACAGAGTGTGCATATAGAGTTTATTTTATCTGTGTATTTTACCGGTTCGACGAAACAGTTTCAAAATCCTTCAGTCATGATGTGGGCCAAGGCAAAAATATTTGCACAGAATTGCCTAAAGTTAAACACACAAAGAACATTGATATCAAGTTCAGCTTAGGCTGCTGCAAACATAAAGCACATTTAATCAATTACAAAGAAATAAAGTGAGATTAAATGCATGCAGGCATCAGGATTTAGGTATATTACATTCTGCCTCTTAAATTATAGCTGCCTACAACTATTTAAGAACATTTTAACTCTAATTTAAAATAAGCACTGCTTTCCTGAGAACACTGGAGAATATGAAGGTCTCTCCAAACACTATTATATTGGGTGACTTCAACTACCCAAACATCGATTGGGAAAACTACTCAAGCCCAAACACCCTCGCCCAATGGTTCCTAGAATTTATAAACTCAAATGCTATGGAACAACTGGTCACCACTCCCACAAGAGGGGAAAACATACTGGATCTGGTCATCACCAATATGGGGTCTCTATGTTCCACACCAGAGGTATACCCCTCACAAGATCAGACCATAAACAAATCTCACTGGACATCCATATTCCGCCCCCACCCCTAGCCAAGGAAACTACGGTGAAGAACTTCTCAAAAGCAAACTTCACACTTCTCAAAACTGAGGTGGAATGCTTCAAAGCCCCCGGGCCAGTGGACAGTATGGCCCAAAATGCAGAATCCTTTACAAAAGCATTTTATGGACACCTACAGGAATGCATGGAGCATGCTATCGCAAATAAAACCAAGACTCACTCCTCCAAAGGCAGGAGACCTGTCTGGTGGACCCCGGCCATAAATAAGCTATACAACAGAAGGAGAAAGCTACTACATGACAGAGCAAAATCCCAAAAAGGGAAGGCATCACTGATCAGTACTAGCAAGAAACTACGATCCCTCATAAAATCTTCTAAGGCCAGCTTTGAAAGAAAAATTGCACAAGACACTAAAGATAATCACAAGGCCTTCTTTAGTTATGTCAGAAACCTGGGAGGCAACTCCCAGATATGCTCTGAGTTAGTGCAAAATGACAAAAATTCACTGAACCCACAGACATTGCCAACATCCTGGCAGAAAGGTTCAGTGCAAACTTCTCCCCCCTTCCCCCCCCAAAGAGCAAATGTCTATCCCAACAGAGTGTAGCCTTCCTGAGATCACAGATGCACAGGTGAGAGCTGCCCTCTCCAAAGCTAAAAACACAGCATCGATGGGACCAGATGGTGTCCCAGGCTGTGTCTTACATGAGCTCCAAGAAGAACTAAACCCTCATATAAAGTCACTGTTCAGTCTCAGCCTTACTACAGGATATGTTCCCAAGGAATGGCGTACAGCAACAGTGGTCCCACTCCACAAAGGAGGTACCAGAACAGACCCGGGAAACTATCGCTCTATAAGCCTGAATAGCCTGGTCTGCAAAGCTACGGAGCGTATCATCATGGAAATCATAAACAGACATTGGGAACCCCCAGACACTGGATCCTACCCAATTTGGCTTCATTAAGGGCAGATCTTGCCTTTTGAACCTGGTTGACTTCTTTGAAACAGTTACCAAAGCCATAGATGAAGGGAAGGTAGTCCACACAGCCTACCTGGACCTCACAAAGGCCTTTGACACAATACCCCACTCGGGCATCATAAATAAGCTCACCAGCTTAAATATCAACCCCTATGTCACAAGATGGGTAGCAAACTGGCTCAGGGATAGAACCCACATGGTCAGAATAGCAGATGCCATGTCAGACTCTAAACCAGTTACAAGTGGTGTCCCACAAGGCTCAGTCCTGGGACCTCTCTTGTTCAGTATATATTTCTCTGAGGTACAGACTAACACGGGTGGACTATGGCTGACCAAGTTCGCAGATGACTGCATACTGGGTGCTATAATTGACTCTCCGACTGACACAAGTATCCTCCAAAAGGGTCTCACAGAGATGGATAACTGGTGCCAGAGCCATGGCCTAAAGTTAAATGCCAAAAAGTGCATAGTCATCCCCTTTGGAAAAAACAAAGTGCCCACAAATTACCACATAGGTGATAATCCATTAAGTACGGAAGAAGTAATTAGGGACTTGGGGACCCAAGTAGATAACAATCTCTCCTTTGACAATCACGTTGCCAAAGTGGTTAGAAAGACCTTCTATATAGCCCACCTTATCATGAAAGGGTTCACATCTAGATCAAGAGAGGTCATTGTGCCCCTCTACTCATCACTTATCAGGCCCATAATTGAGTACAATGCCCCATTTGGGATGCACCTTACCTGACACCTTCAGCAACTGGAAAGACCCCAAAAGTATCTCACCAAGAGGATCAAGGGGCTCAAACAGATGCCCTATGCAGTTAGGCTAAAGAAACTCCAGCTCTACTCAGTTGCGTACCGCCTACTCAGATGTGAATTAATGGACATGCTTCACCTCAGGAAATCTAAATCCCTTAGAGCTACACTTCAACCTCAGCACAGAAATAAACAGAACATGCTGGAGGGACAGATTCATATCCCAGAGGCTCCCCTCACTCTGGAACAAAATCCCAATCCATGTCAGACAGAGCCCCTCACTGACCCTCTTCAAGAGAAATCTTGACGAATGGGTGGGAGATCGTAAGTTTACCCCTGGGATCTCTTCTGTGTTGCTGCTTAAGAGGTACAGTAAACAAACCTTAAAAGAGCTACCTTCTGTGACCTACTATACAGAGGCACAGTCAACAAATCTAAAAGGGTGTCGAAAGCCAAACACACTCTGGCTAGGCTTATAAATGCCCTAAGGCAGATAGCCTAGTATCAACCTATGAACCTATGTGAACAGACATACAGAAACAAAAGGTGATAGATGCCCAGTGATATTTATCAGTCAAATATTTAAAGCATTTGCATCAATAAACCAGATTAATAGTAATACATCTGTTTAATTTGAAAATCAAATGAATATGTTCATTGGGGATATTAACTAGGATATTGTTTCATCAGACAGCTGATATGTTTGTAATGAACTTTTCTCGAACAGAAAGACAAATAATTTTTCATCTTATTTGCTGTAAGAAAATACCTGGGAGCTCTGCTGTATACCAGCTAGTGGGTAAAGTATTCCATGTTAAGTTTGCTTCTGAGGGTAGCAAGCAAAGGGGCAGCGACAAGTTATCCATCTGTAATAGGAAACAGTGGTAGGTTCTGGGGGTCATTAGAATATACATTTGCAGATTTTGTTTACTGCAGTCTGAAGGAATTTAATGATATAGGATGTGTTCAGCAGTGAAATTTGTTGTTTTGGTGAAGCAACACAAAGATGCCTAGAGCTTTCTTAGTTTCAGGAATGAGCAAACTGGACACTGTTAGGTTATAACACTGATCGAGTATGAACTCTAGATATCCATGAGGATACTTTTGTCAATATGGTTATTTAATGGATCCTTCAGAAGCTGCAGTGGTGCAGTGGTTAACACTGTCGCCTCACAACAAGAAGTTCTCTGGTTCGATTCTCGGCCCAGCACCTCCCAAACTTATATATACCATGCTCTCCCTGTGTTAAAATGGGTTTCCTGAGGAGTACTCCTTTTTCCTCCCACAATCCAAAGACATGCGTCTGGACCATTTCTCCCCGGGCCTCTTCTGAAAATAGGCTCTGTCCGTGTCGGACTTTCCAGGTCAACAAATGATATATAAATAAATAAAAAATAAAATTTGAATTGTCCCAAATATCACAACTGCAGATGTTTTACAGTAAAGGATTGGTTACTTGTGTAAGCCGTATCCCAGAGCAGTAAAGTCAGTTTATAGTTTTGTCTGCAGAATTGTAGTAGCTTTCCTGAAGTTAACATTAGCTGGATCCCAAATAAGGATGTTTATAAACAGGGGGAAGAGAACTAGCACCATGACGTACGCTTGAAGAGGATTTATGGATGTGTGCATAAGAGACTAATGGTCTCTATGTATGCTTGGAAACTTAGTCCTGAGAGATAGAGACAGCTTTATAATCATTAGATTACTCCTGGGCAAAAAAAGAAAATATTTAAAAATTTATGAGGATGGAACAATCTACAGACCTAAAGGCCTTCTTCATGTGAACTGAAATACCTCCTGGTTACTAAATCATTGCTCCTGGCATTATACACAGTCTGAAATTCACTACTCATACTGCTAAAACAAGATGCAATGAACCCTTTCCATCTGCCAAAAAAGTTAAATCTATTAATTAACAAGCAAGAGATGGGCTGCTTATTGAAATGTTGGTACTTGAAATGCCAAGCATGAAAAAAAAAAAAAACAAAAAAGGAAAAATATGGCCTGCACATTCTCCTTTTAACTTTTGTGGGAGGAGGCCCAGCACCTCCCAAACTTATAATACCAACTGCAAAATCACTGTACTTCTGAGAAAAGGGAATATTCTGAGAAATGGCATCTTGGACTTAGTATATGTAAATGCATTCTTTCAGACATTGCCTCCAAATTTCAGGACTCGCTGTACCATGTCCCAGTATTTCAAATGGTTACCCAAGAGATGTATTTAGGAAAATATTATGAAGTCTAGCACTGAAACATGACCTGCTTGTTGGATTTTCAACATCCACCACATAAGTTGTAAGGATTGTAGACAACTCAAAACAACATCTGTAGATTCATTATAGAGTTTTATGTATTTTGACATGATGCAAGCTAAATGTAATAATGCTTCTGCATATTTAAATAAATATTCAAAGGCATCAAGTCTCATGACAAGTTTTACTTTGCCTGTACCCTCCCTTAGACAGCAAATTCTTTTTCAGGAGGTCCATACCAATCAAGACTGGAATAGGTTTGTAGATACCCATCCAGCCATCTAATGTAGGTTTTGGATCCCTGTTTACAGATGTAACAAGTAAACACCAAAAAAGAGGTTGGAGTAAGGGATTCAGATATTTTGAGGCACTGAATAAAAGTCTTGAGGGTGAAGTTGGTGCTAAATTTGTTTGCAGCAATATTGGCAATGTCATTTGGTTCAGAACATAAGGCCCTACTGTAAGGACCCTACTTAACATAACCCCCTTCCTTCTACAATTTTTCTTCCTATTCGAGCCATCTCAACATATCTTCCCTCCTTACAACTTAGCCACCTATCTCTCCCACTTCTCTTTTGCAGCCTCTCTATACTTTGATAACAACTTCAGTGCTTCCTGATACTACGTTAACAGTTTTCTGATTGTCCTTTACCCTCCTGAACTGTTATCTGGCCACTGGCCTTTTACATGGGTTTTTTACCCCCTGTATATATTATATGCCTCTAATCTTCTGCTTTTTCTATAGCTTCCACTAAGCCTATGTCCTCCCAAGATATTTTCCTATATTAGTTTATGTACAAAACTCACTGTATTTTATTATGATATATATATTGTCCATTTATTCTTAATGTTGCTATTTGTATGCCTGCTCTGATATTTTGGAACTTTGTATTATGTATACTTAGTTTAGATACAGTCTGGTCAGTTGTATATTTTACCTTGTAATTTAACTCTGCTCTGGTTTCTCTGTTGGAGCTTTTTTCCTCGGGTCTCTGCTAAAAAAGAGCTATTGCCCAGTCAGACTAACCTGGTCAGCAAATGTCATATAAATAAATAAGGCCTCATTATGAATACGTTCTGAGAAATGTAGGGTATTGTTTTTTTTTTTCTTTTTCTGTTTTCTACCATTGCTAAAGATGAATTTATAAATATATTTGTCTTTATAGGCCAGCCAAAGCTCAGCAACTGCTTTAATGAACCTGATAGGCTTCTTTGGTTCTTTTGCAATGCTTTTGGTATTATCCATGAAGATAGATTTTACAGCTATTGAATAATTTAAAGATTTCCTTTTTTTCTATAATGTATTTATGGCAATGGGCCACCAAAGTCATTTGTTTTTGAAATTCGTGTGATACCTGGTTCTGGTAAGGACTGCTAGCTCTGTGCATTTTTCTTTGTGGGTGCAGAATTCCTTAGTTGAGTATCTGATGTATGTATTTTATATTCTGTTTCATTGCAATTATGTTCTATTATCTGTAAAATAGCTAGAGCGAAACATTGCTGCTACTGATGTCAACACTATAGGGGTGATTTTTGTGGCCATTTGTCAGTACTGAGTAATTTTTTATGTGGTAAAGACTGAAAAAGTTCAATGTCTTCATCACAGAACACGAAAAAGCTGTGAAGACTAAGCATGTTTTTGATATAGCAGATTTGTGAAGAGACTCATTTTATATATATTGTTTTATTTTATGCTTTGAGTTTGAGAGCACACTCAGAAGTCTGTATGACACTAGGTCTTTGCAACCAAGATTAAAAGTGTGAAGTATATTGCCAAAGCTGTTTCTTTACACACCTGATAGCAGTCTGTTGGTATATCTCTGACTGGGTGCCTTAGAATTAACATGCCCTGTTTTTGAATGCTTATATTTATGTGAATGAAGCTACAGATTTTAGTGAGAATATACTTGCCTAGACAATACAGTCACTGGTTTATATTAGACTTACTTCCTGTTAGCATTATCATCGTCTCTTCAGTCAAAGTGTTAGATAACTTTAAGTCAAAGACTTGAGGTGTACCTCCCTGGACCATATGAAGAGAGACATGCTGACGTTGTCAGATTGTGTCCAAGGCAGGTAATGAACCTAGCAGTGAGCAACAGTCTACCTTCTCCAAGGGTGATGCCACAATATGAGCAAAAAATAATTGACCTCAATAATTGGCTTTGCTTTTTGTCATTTAAAGGAGGTACAATATTTGCCAGCTTGGGAGTAGATGATAGTCCACACTGCTTTATCAGAGAGAGCCTGCATCTGATATGTCTAGGATTTTTATTATTGATAGTAATTGTCCACCTCCATAGTGCCTTTTTAAGCAATGCCAACCTTACAAACATACCAACATAATGAAACAAGCAAAGAATTTGAAGGTGTTATCAGTCAGTGTCATCGACTTTAACAAGAAACTCCACTGCCTACAAGTCCTTCCCACCCTGGAGGACATTGACATCTGTGTAGCAACTGAGACATGGCTTAAAATAGTGGAGGGCACTTCCACTGTGCAGGGCTATAACACCTTCCAAACATTTAGACTAGTAACAGTGCAGGAGGGAAAAGTGATGGAGGTGTCTCAAACTATGTCCAGAAGAGACTCGTATCAAGGCTGGTAAAGCAGCATGATGTACTAGAGCTTCATGTCCAAATAACCATCAGAAAGTTCCCATGACATATATAAGTTCACTAAAGAACTCCACAATGCCTACCTACAGGAATTACAATCACTCAATAAACCCAATACCATTTCCTAGGTGATCTAAATGTACACCACCAGTAGTGCACAAACACAGAGATCCATGAACTTTGTCCATACAAATGCCCTGGAACAGTTAGTCAGAGTGCCCACTAGGGGGAATTACACCTTGGATCTTGTCCTTACTAATACTGGAGCAATTTGCACTATCGCTTACATATCTTCATCACTTGTTAGGTCTGATCATAAAGCAGTCTCCTTTGAAATAAAACTGAAACCAGAGATCCTTTCCAGCAAAGGTACTTTTAGAAATGTATTTAAGACAAACTACCCCCTCCTAAGTGATACAGTGGCAAGCTTCAAATTCACACCAAATGAAGTTAGCTCCACTGAATACACACAAATGAAAACCACCGCACTATGCCAGTATGTAAATGGCTGTATAGATGTACCCTGTAGGAAGAAGTGCCGCGCAAACCCCAAAAACAAGCCCACATGGTGGAACCATAATATCAACAAGCTTTATAATAGGAAAAGAGTGAGAAAATTAATTCCTACAATGTTAGAGCCCTTGTCACTGAAATAAACATCTCAGATACTTAATAAAATCCACCAAATCCACATTTGAGGCTAAAATAACTACCAAGCTAAAGACAATCACAAGCCTTTTTTAGTTCATCTCAAAAGCACAGCATAACAGTGTGCTGAGCTATCTGTGAATGATGATACCTACACTGAGGCTGAAGATACAGTGAACCTGTTAGCTGATAAATTTACTTCTAACTTTACCCACTCTGTTCCCTCCATCTGTCCCTCAAGATATACCTGAAATTGGCTCATCACCAGTTATCACACAATATTGTCCTAAAAGTGTTAGCAAAAGCTAAAAATGCTGTATCAGTGGGTCCTGACAGTATCCCTGGAAACATGAATCATGATTTAACCAGACCCTTAGCATTTGTTCAGTCTCAGACTTCCATACAGGTTTTGTACCAAATGGAATGGAGAACAGCTACAGTCATTTACCAGCATAAGGGAGGACCCTCCACATACCTAGGCAGTTACAGACCTGTAAGTTTGACCACCCTCCTACACAAAGCCATGGAAAAACATATCATGGAATTAATCAATCAGGACATAGGGAACTTCAAAACACTGGACCCATCTCTGTTTGAATTTGTCATGGGCAGGTCATGCTTACTCAACTGGTGGATTTTTTTTAGAAAAACTCACTAAAGCAATGGATGATATCAAAATGGTACAAACTATATACCTTGACCTGGCAAAAGCTTTTGATACAATTCCCCACATAAGCATAGCAGAAAAGCTAAATAAATTGGGAATACCCCCTATGTCACCCTATGCCACCCACTGGATTGCCAACTGGCTCACAGGATGCAGATTATCTAAATGGGGAGGTACCTTTCACTAATAGACCAGTTACCAGCAAAGTCCCGCAGGGTTCTGTGCTGGGACCTCTCCTCTTTAGCATCTACTTTATGACGTAAAAGCCATTATCAAAGGGCTCTGGCTGACTAAGGTTGCAAATGGCTACAAGTTAGGGGCAGTCATTAAACCCCCAAAAGACTTTGCCATCCTGCAAGAAGGGTTGTCCCAAATAAATAACCAGTGCCAAAATCATAACCTGAAACTAAAGGGCAAAAAAATGCCTTATTGGGAATTAATCTACCCCGGGGAACTACCACATTGTTAATACACCCCTAAGAGTTGACCGTTTGTTTGGGATTTGGGAACTTATATGGACAGTGACCTACATTTTTTGACCAACATGTATCTATTATTGTAAGAAAGACTTTCTGTATTGCACTGCTTATAAACAAAGGGGATTGTGTCTAGATCTGGGAATGTCATTGTCCCCCCTTTACTCAGCCTCATTAAGCCAGTCATTTAATATAATGCCGTCTTTGACATGTATCTGTCTAGACACATGCAGCATCTGGCATGCCCACAGAAATACTAAAAAGATACAAGGTCTAAACAACATGTCCTACATGGACTACAGTCTAAGAAGTGACCTGTGTCTGGCATATAAGGCATCCCTTGATCTGACAGATTTACTGCACATCAGCAAGTCAAATGGCATCGTAGGAATTTAAATTGAAATCAACAGAATGGTTTGACAGGACTGGTATACCTCACAAAGGATAACTCTGCTGTGGAACAAAGTTAATCCCTTTCCATACTCACTCTGAATGTACTATGTTTAATTCTTATTTTTTAAAGAGAACTACAATCCGTTTTTTGCACTGAGCTTCAGATCATGTTCTTGAACTAGAAATTAGCGTGGTCTAGGACTTCCCTGCAGGACATTGGTATCAGTTGGAATTTTGCAGTCATCAGCACAATGTGTCAGTAGGAACATCAAAGAATTATATGCCAAAGAGAAGCTGAATCTTCATCAAACCCTAATTTATGACTATGCTTTTAAGTTTATTTAAAGAAAGTGTACCATCAACCCTCACTGTGAGAGTTTTGTTTGTGAACTAAATGACAATCCAAAAGCTGCATACAGGTTTTCATTTATGCATGTGAGATTTATAACACCATAGTTTTGAATAGTCAAAGGCCTTTTCTAAATTAATGTAGGCAGTGTGCACATACAGACAAATGTTTTCTAGATGCTTCTTTCACCAACAAGCCTCCCCCATTTAGGCTTGAGCCCGTTCATTCCTTAGAGATGGGTAGTCCCCAGATCTGCTTGGGTGAGAGCGGTCAGAGAGGCCATCATTCATACAGATTTCAGTGCGTTTGCAGAAGTCTGTCTGTACTACTGTATTGGGGGATGGGCTACCTGCATTGTAATGGAGACTCATAATGCCCATGCCCCTTGGAGTGCTTGCTGCTGTCCACTCATAAGGGTCAGTGCAATAGCAAATTTTATTTTGGAGGATTCTCGCATAACTGAAGAAAGGCCTTGTCATTATTCTTGGAGGAGATGATGGTATTCTCTTTGTACTGGGATTGTAGAATTTGATCTTACACTTGAGTACTTTTGGGGATATCTTTGAGTTTTCCCTTAGAAAGTGCGGTTACTGAGTATGTTCCCTAAAGCTAGGAGTGCTTTTTTTTTATTATAGCAATTCTTGAAAGCAGGATTCCACAGTAAGGTCTTATTACATTTACAAGACAGGGACAGATGCCTTAATGCAGGAAATTGGGCTGGAACAATTATCAGTGATATAAGCAGGTCTTTTAGCAAATGGATCCTCTGGGGGGGGGGGAGTAGAGGAGAACTTTTACATTTCTGTATAACATCTGAGAGTGCTAGGAGACTGGTTTACAATAATCTCTGATTAAAGTGGGGTTTGTGGTTGTAGTCATGTTGAGTTTACAGGGAACATATGATGGACTAGTGATCTGATATGACCATGGAGTTTGAGATTTTAGGTGTAAATCAGATGGGTAATATACTAGTGAAGATAAATGAAGATTACTGAAGACACAGATACCTGTCCCCAAGGAGTACAGGACTGGAGCCTTTACTGTGATTCAGGTAACCAGTGCTCAAACAGCAGCACTGACATTGGAAGGACGGAAAGGAGTTAAGTGGAGTTGCACTCCTCCTTGGAGGAAGGGACTCATTAAGTACACAAGGAAGTATGATTTCTCCAGTGGAGACCAAGGAAAACCCTTCCCACTCTTGAGGGAAGGAAGCAGTCTTCTTGCTAGCAGCATCCCTTGTGGAAGTGAAGAACATCCAGTGGAGACAGCCCATTTCAAGTCACCCTTCTGATAAGAAAAGCCGATTATCTGCAGGGCTAACATTAGGCCAAAAAGAAAACCCTCAAACCACCCCAATGACTGACTGACTGCCCCTTTCGGACAACCTTCATCATGGTGATGGGGAACAAATGCTAGGAGCATGGTGATGATCAACAGACCATGGGGACAAACAGTGTCAAAGGTAAATAAAGAAAAGAATGGCTGCTTGGCACATGTCATCTGAACAGTTCCTGCTGGATTCAGTAAAATCTTGTATAACCAGCAGCTTTTCGTTTTTTTTATTATCTTTTTGAAACACTCCTTCCAGCAGTTGATTTATCTTTATTGTGTGCATTCTTGAATCACATTACTGTGTTTGTCTGTATTACTCTTCCAGATAAGCTCTTAAATGAAAAATGTCCTGTGAATTATTATGCCCTCATGCTTCCTTGGAGTGGACTTCCTACTATCATAACATATGTTGTCTTATTTGCTTGTTTCTGTTTACTCTTGCGATTCCTGTGAAGTTTCAGTGTTTTTTGTCTTGACTTTTTTTCAGAATTGTACACAGAAGTCATATTATGTAGTAATAATAATAATTTTAATTGCCTTCCACTGAACTGTCTCTATCCTATCAATATCGGTATGATGCAGTTTCTAGGGCTGAACACAATGGCATAGAAGATGGTCTTGTAGCATTGTTGGTAGAGTGACAAAACTCCTCATTTCTTACTGAGAATGCCTCTTTACTCTTTTCATCCCCCAGTCTTTCAGTAGCTTCATCTGATATGCCATCATTTTGCTTGCTTACTTTTAGTCCAAAATGCATGATTATCCCATTACTTTCTTGTTGTTACCATATTTCTTCTCCATCTCTATGCCCCATTTCCTGTTTTGTGTGTTTGTTAGATGCCTAAAGATGTATTGCATTTTTGTGTGGAATTTAAAAGAACTGTATATTACAGCATTCATTGACTGCATATCTCTTTCCAAACCTCATCCTTTCCACACCTTCTTCTCTATCATCCTTATGCATAACTGCGTCATTAGTGAAAAGGAGAAGATCCTTCCAGTCCAGTCCCATCAGAAACGGTATTTATTGTTCATAAGGCAGCTTTGTCATGATTCAACAAAATGACTGCAAAGAAGGTAACTACATATTTAGTGGTTATGATGCCCCACCACCTGTCTACTATACTATTGGTTCTTGACTTAATCAGCAAAATTGTTTGTTCTACTACAACTGTAATTATGACTAATAGCCTCATAAGACACTGCTGGGGTATTAAAATCAATCTAGGTCTTATAAATGTATACATTCATTTTAATATATTAATTATCTGATAAATAAATAGTTTGAGAATTCCATAGTTTGATTTTTGAAACATTTTCCTATGATGAACATATTAAATGGGATAAAATGGACTAAATATTTTATTCTTTCCAGCAAAAAAAAAAAACTATTTCCATTTTCACAACAATATCCAAACATTGTTAACTGTAACCATAACCATTTCCTGTTTTCTGCACCCCCTTAATGTTACGTTACATATAAGCAAATTAACCAAATACTGACAATTACGAATACAATGTGGCATTTATTTTTAATCACTAAAATTCCCTTTGTATGAAATTAAGTGACTTTTTTTCTTTTTTTTTTTTTTGTCACACCAACCCAACTCTCTTTAGCTAACTAATCCTTGAAAAATGTTATTATCTAGTAAAAGGAACTCACACTTGTATTGAATCCACTGAGATCAGCTAACAAGTAACGGTCAGAATTATAATGTAAAACTTTATTTAATAAATAAAGATGGTTCAGCACTTTAACTCATAATTTACAAGACTTCATCTGAACCATTACATACGTTTAAAAAACACTTAAAAAGATTACAAACATCACCATTTACATCAGCTGTTTTTAACCAGTGATGAGAATTAAATACTTAAACGCCATGAATATTAATGTCCAAATAGGATCAGTGTCATTTTCTATGGTAAAGTCCAAAAAAAAAATCAGTAGTACTTTTCAGATGATATAAAAATTCACTGAGTTGATAAATTTTGACTATCCATATTATAAATATATCTTTAGGTTAATGTTTGGTGAAGAAAGAATGGACTTAACTGATGTTAACAAAGTGAATCAACTGTTGAACAGTTCGTGTTTTAAACATTTTTGAAGTTGTTTGTGAAAAAGAATTAAGGTCACAAATGCTATTGGTCAACAATAAAATTGGTAATTTGTCAGTAAAGGAGAGGGGTTTACTGATGCAGATGGTGAAAGACAAGTCTTGCTCAAGTTATGAGACTGGACAAAAGGGAGAGGGATGGTTATGATGGACCACATTGATTATGTGGGTTATATGGTCACCTTATTAGATGATACATTCTACAGCAGGGTATCCAAGTAAGAAATATATACCACATGTAAGAAGACTGACTTGGTGGTACAGGATTTGTTTATCCAGGGTATCCTTGACAGTAATCTTTTGCATTTTTTCAAAGTGAATTCACTTAAAATTTCAGCTATATTCGGGATACCGAAGGTTCATCAGGACTTTATAAATCCATCTTTTAAACCTGTTGTATTTGCAAGGGGTTCAAACACTGAACCCCTTACAAAATTTGTTGATACTAAGCATAAGTTTTTTTTTTATTGGACTATATAAATTGTCTTGAAAGACCCCTCCCCCTCCCCCCAGAGACAGTTTGCAGGACTGCTAATTCACTTATTGCCATGTCTGAGATGGAGGAAACTAATTAGAGACCCTGGTGAAAGTCCACACTGACAAAGGGAAGAGATACACAATTTGTACAGAACGCACCCTAAAAAGGACTATAACAAAGGAAAATGAGCAATAAGAAACCAATACTAACTGACTAACTGCTGTACTATCTATGGTTCTAAAAGTTATGTTGCATTTAAAAAAAAAAACAATACATGTGTCACTGTAACATACTAATAAAGCTAATAAATGTACTTGATTACTCTGCTGTTCATTTTAGTCTCTTTCTACAGTGTTGCTCTCTTTACAATAAAGGTGTTGCAGGCACTTCATATAGTTTCTAGATACTGTTCTAAATGAGCAGTTTACAACCAAGTCTTTATGACAAATACAGATAAACAATCCAAAATTGCAGTGTAGTTCACAGAGCATAGTGATTATGCTCCAATATTCAGAAACGATAAATTAGATCAGCGCTACCACAGCACGAGATCCAACCGTAACAATTGTTAAGCACCCTGTGCTTAAATTAAGGTTGGTTCTTGGGCTAGGCAGTAAAATCTGCCACTATAGACCAGCAAATGACAGTGGCAGAATAAAAGATTAATTTCTGTCTGTTGTCCATCGGCAAAGTGTTCCGACTTCCTATTATACTTAGAAAGTTACTAGAATAACAGGATATGGGTTTGCCTACATTTTCTGAAGGATATGGAGTCTGAAATTTAAATGCATGTCACTACTTAGTGCCTTCAATCTTCAGTAAATTGTCCAAAAACATACACTTTGAGAAACATTACAAAAATATGAGGCAAAATCTGGACATACTGTGAAAATCTGAACATTTGAGAGGCATGGAAGGTGAGTGTAAACATTAAGGGTTTGAGTTGCACTGTATCTCTGACAGCATTCACTAAGTGCTTTACAGCTCTGAAACCGGCAAAACTTTTTGTTAATTTTTACTGTTAACTAGTAGTACTTGAAACAGATAAAGCTCCATGCATTACAAAGAAGTATGATCGGGTCACCAATCCTAACCTAATATTGTGTTCTCAACATGGATGCCAAGATTCACCTCTTGAGCGTCACTCTCGAGATGAATCTCTCGGCATCCGTGCCTTGAACACATAATCAAGTCCAGTCATAATCCCCTTTGTTATACACTGCAGGACAAACTGTGCACAGAACTGGAACTTCAGATTTCTGTAACTGCAAACTGCTCATCTCAGCTCTCTGCTGCTTACCTAGAATCATTGAGTGTTGCACAGTCTTGTGTGAATATTGTTTTTTGAATTTTTTTACTATACTGATGATCACAAACTTAATGCAGTGATGGCAGCAATGGCCAGTGGAAAATGGAGTGATAACTTGCTCAGTGTTTTCCTCATTTCATATGTTTGATAACTGAACTATCTTATTGTTGATAGTTTACATAGTTTAGAAGGACTGCTCAGTCAGCGGTTCCATTAATGGGCTTTTCTTTGCTTTTTGACCATCTGATGTTATATAATCACAAGTATAATGCATTTGCTTGCTTCATATGCAGACATGATCTGTCAATTGGACTCATTATTTTCCTAAATAAAAAAGGAAGAGATTTTCAAGCTAGTATATCCCATTGCCATCTGCTTTGCATGTTGATTACATTGTGTTCTTGCACACATAATAAATATTACACAATATAGTATAATGATCAAGGTAAACTATTTTGTGGCACGCAACATTTCTGAAGGTAAATATGCAAATGATGCAATTACCACTGAACACAAAGTCCTTTGCAGTAAGCGCAGGCTGTGTGTCAACCATGCTGAGTGTTTCCAATATGTTTGCATTTCTTGCCTCACTTTTAAGGGTGACTTGCGTAATGGCTCTAGGCAGAGGCTCAGTACAGGAATATAGCCGGGCTCATTATGTAAGGCTTTTATGGTTTCATTTTATCAGTCCCACACTTAAAAAGAATTCTGAGTCACAACATAATCGAATCTGTCATTTCTTAGGTTCATAGGTTGGTACTACGTTATTGGCCCTAGGGCCTATACAAGCCTAGCCATAACAATTCCCTGGCTATTTCTTCCCACACTATTTACTTCCCTGGACCCCTGTCTAGCAGGGTGACTGACGTGATCTTGGGGTGAATTTCCTTACTCCCATCCAGTCGTCAAGGTTTCTTTTGAAGAGGGCCAAAGAGGCCCCTCTGAACTTCCAGTGGCTGTTAAAGTGCATAAATTCTACAGTGACTCTTCCACAGTTTAACAGACAAGGGTGTAAAATTGGTGCCCAGAAGAAAAACATGTATTTCCTTTGTTTTAGCTGTTACTCAGCCCTTATTTATATGAAATAAGTTATGTACTTCAGTGCTGTATGCAGTGTAACTGGCTGTTTTAATAAAACCTTGTTATGCGGCTTTTTTGAAGTCCAAAATATTTCATGGATTAATACTGAGTACACATTCTACTAAGAACAGTTTTCTAAGACTGTATAAACTTTAAGATGTGCATCGATGTGAGCTAAATTATTTTTCTAGTTTGTATCTACTCTCAGCTTGTCCCACCACCCTTTGAACATAGCATCATATTGTTCTCAGAGTTTTGTAAATATGTGGTGGTCTATTTCATCTGAGACATATGAATTGAATTTAGTAGGCTAACAAAGTTTGCAGATGACTGCAAACTGGGAGCCATAATAGAATCACCTAATGATGAAGACATTCTACAAAAGGGCCTCACATAGACAGATGCTTGTCAAGCTCAATGCCAAGAAGTGCTCTGTCATCCCCTTTGGGAAAAACTTCGTACCAATGTACTACCACACAGGCAGTAGCTCACTAAACACTGAAAGTGTAATAAGAGACCTTGGGACACAGGTGGACATTAGTCTCTCCTTTGATAACCACATCGCCACAGTAGACAGGAAATCCTTTTGTGTTGCGCACCTCATCAGAAAAGGGTTCTCCTCTAGAAAAAAGGTCATTGTTCCTATCTACTCATCTCTCATCAGACACATTATAGAGTACAATGCCCCATTTGGCATGTATCTCACAAGACACTTACAACAATTGGAAAGGCCACAGAAATACCTCACTAAGAGGATTATCAGCCTCAAACAGATGCCATACGCAGAATGTCTCAAAAAACTCTAGCTCTACTCCGTCACATCGCCTACTCAGAAGCGATCTCTGCCTAGCATACAGAGCTGTTGGACATGCTACACTTAAAGAAATCGCAATCTCTCCAAACCACACACCTAAACCTTGTCACCACAATAAACATAACATGCTGGAGGGATAGATTCCTGTCCCAGAGATTCTCATACTCTGGAACAAACTGCTCATTCATGTCAAGAAAAGCTCCTCACTGGCCCGCTTTAAGAAAAACCTTGATGACTGGATGGGAAACAGAAAATTCACCCCAGGGATCACTTCTGCAGCACTGCTTAACAGGGGCACAGGAAAATAATTTTCTTGGGTGTTGAAAGCCAGGAAACCTTTTTGGCTATGCTTATATAGGCCCCAAGGCCAATAGCCTAGTACCTATCTATGAACCTAAGAATGATACCCCTATTCAGAAATCCTCTTCAGCTATAACCCAAAAGTCATATGTTGAGCACACTTGCATGTAGCAACTCAAGACTGTGAGGTTATACAAGCAAATGAATTAATACACACACAGTATTTTTTCATAGGTTCATAGGTTGGTACTGAGCTATCTGCCCAAAGGCATATAAGCCCAGCCACGTTGTGCGGTATTCACCGTCCCTTTAGTAGTTCCCTAGACCCTTGTACTAGCAGCTAGTACCCTTGGCCCCTATCTAGTAGTGCTGTTGGTGTGATCCCTGGTGTGAACTTTCTGTTACCCATCCACTCATCAAGGCTCCTCTTGAAGAGTGATAGTGAGGGGCTCTGTCTTATGTAGATCGGGACCCTGTTCCATAGTAAGGGAAGTCTCTGTGAAGGGAATCTATCCCTCCGGCATGTTCTATTCATTGTTGTGTCGAGGTTTATATCCCTAGAGCATGTAGCTCAAGTAGATTTGGTTTTGCTAAGATGGAGCATGTTCAACAATTCTGGGTTGGACATGGTTCTGTACTTTAGACAGAGATCGCCTCTGAGAAAGCGGTATGCAACAGAGAACAGCCTAGGCGTTTTCAATCGTGCTGCATAGGGCAACTGTTTGAGGCCAGTAATTCCCTTGGTTAAGTACCTCTGTGGTCTCTCCAGCTGCTGGAGATGTCTAGCCAGGTACATTCCAATTGGTGCATTGTACTCAGTAATGGGTCTGATGAGGGAAGAGTAGAGGGGCACCATTACATCCTTGGATCTTGATGTGAACCCTTTCATGATCAGATGGGTCAGACAGAAGGATTTTCTAACCACTTTGGCAACGTGGTTATCAAAGGAAAGCTGACTATCTACTTGGGTCCCTAGATCCCTTATTTCTTCTTCAGATTTCAGGGGATTACCTCCTATGTTGTAGTTTGCAGGAAATCTGTTTTTTCCAAAGGGGATTACTATGCATGTTTTTGCATTTAGCTTGAGACCATGGCTTTGACACCATGCATCAGTCTCATTTAGGCCCTTCTGGATGATCTCCATGTCGTATATGGGAGGATAAGCTCCACTGCAACTTTATTTGGAGAGTTTTACCCTCACACCCCTTACTTTATTATTCGTATTATAAGATCACAGCACTTCACTGGAAAGTTTGCTCAACAACAGAAAGTGAATCTGGGAAACCAAGTAGATAGTAATCTCTCCTTTGATAATCATATTGCCAAAGTGGTTAGAAAATCCTTCTACGTGGCCCACCTAATCACAAAAGGGTTTGCATCCAGATCAAAAGAGGTCATTGTGCCCCTCTACTCATCACTCATCAGACCCATCATAGAGTACAACACCCCAGTTGGGATGTACCTTACAAGCCACCTGCAACAGCTGGAAAGACCAAGAGGATCACTGGCCTCAAACAGATGCCCTATGCAGCTCGACTGAAGAAACTCCAGCTGTACTTGGTTGCATAACGCCTACTCAAAGGTGATCTCTGCCTGACATACAAGGCCATATCCAACCCAGAATTGATGGACATGCTCCACCTAAAGAAAACCTTATCCCCTAGAGCCACACGCTCTAGGGATCCAAACCTCACCACAATAATAAATAGGACATGCTGGAGGGGGAGATTCCTGTCCCAGAGACTTCCCATGCTTGGGAACAAGATCCCAATCTATATTAGGCAAAGCTCCTCGCTAACACTCTTCAAAAGAAACCTTGACAAGTGGGTGGAAACAGAAAGTTTACCCCGGGCATCACTTCAGTGGTTCTGCTGGACAGAGGCACAGGGAACTAATCTAAGGGGGCGGCGAAAGCCAACACATTCTGGCTAGGCTTATAAATGCCTTCGGGCAGACAGCCTAGTACCTACCTATGAACCTATAAAATAAAAATTTTACTATACAAGTTAAAAACAGAGTTTTTATACATTTTCTCATTAACAGTTGCACATAATTGGATTATAGAATCATTAATGGGCTTTATAAAAATGCTTGTTCTGTATTCCTTCTTTGTTCTGAAGAAGTCCCAGAATGTATTATGTGGGATGACGCAGCTTAACGTTTTTAAAGTTTTGGAATAAATAACATGATTTATCATCTGACATTGGTGTGGAGCTTATGGTGTTGCTGTCCTTCGAAGTACTTATTTTCCAGTTTCTTGGTGTATTTTTTGGTGCTTTTTCAAATGTTTTTTTTCTTGTTACAAGTTTGTGTGGAACAAGCAAAAGCACATTAAAAGTAATCAGCTTGAGCTAACCAGCTAAATCACTTGATAGGAGCTCAGATGAACTGAGCAGCAATATGCAAGTCAAATTTAGTTGTATTTTTTTAATTCAATATAAAATAATTTTTGGTATGAATTAGCTGCAAGGTTTCCCAGATAAGCAGAGAACTTGCATTATTATACTTATATTTAGTTATCATTGACTGTTCTAAAACTCGAAGTTAAATAAAATATTTGGCAAAATTTGGAAGGATATCTGGCATTTTAAATCAAAATGAGTTGATCAGTAACTGAAATTTAGAAATTTGCAATTGATTTTATTGCACATTTCACTAAATTGAGACTGTGTGGTGTATGTATGTATGTGCAGGTGAGTGCACGTGTAAATACAGACATTCAAAATACATATAAATGATGAGTTTTAGGTACCAGTTCAGCTTATTTGTGGTTAGCAGGTATTGCCTGTGCTAATATAGGTGACAGTATTACAAAAAACAGAATTCCTCCTCTCCTTTGGAAGGGGTGTGCCCTTAACAATGCTCCTTTTCAAACTTTGCTACGTAAAAGCCAGGTGTGTGGGTCTTGAGTCTGACGATATTCCAAAACTGCTTCATTTTAGTTCAGTCATGCTGTTTCCTACTGTCTTCAGCATCCTCAGGCTCTGTTAAAGGTTGTCACAGTATCAAACACTTGTCACTATTAAAATAGTATGTGCCCCTACCAAGCACACACATTGACTGACCCTGCAGTCTCATCAGTATAGAGGTGTTGCTTTGACATGATGGAATGCAACATAGTGAGAAATGTATTATACACACCAATCAAGACTGAAAATTGATTAACAGAAGTTAATGTCAGCTAAAAAGGGTAAACATTTAACTTTTAATATCCACCACAAGGAATGTAGTCAAAACAGCCATTGTTAAATTCTTGATAACGGACAGTTGTTGATGAAGGACCTATTACACGTTTAGTGCTTAATATACATTGACTGGTAAACTTAGAGGTCCATTTTAACACACAAATCTTGGAGCATGATGTGACATTTATCTAATTCTCTTACACTGCACACACAAATTGAGTCCCCCCCAAATATCTACATGGGATGAGTTCGACAATTAAAAGTTAGTTTAAACAACTCATGGCAAACTACCATCACAGAGTAGATATGAAGTGTTACAGGAATTGATTTCCAGCCTTTTCACATTACTGCTATAGACTGCATTCAGCCCTGGACATATTTAGTTTGATCTCTTAGCTGAAGAACCATTAATGTATGAATGTAGTTTTTTTTTGTCCCTCTTCACTAAGTATGTTCTGTAGTCTGTCCATGGAATGAACAATCGTCCTGCAAAGTAATCTTCAGAAGAAACAGTCACATTTTCAACTATTCACCATCCAAGTCATTCTAGTTAGAGCAGCACCAACCACCTCACATTCACAAATACAATAACAAATTACTATCACAAGCCAGCACTGCTTTTTGAGTATAGACTTCAACTGATGTGCACCAAAGCAGACCATGTCTCTGACATTCAAAAGCCAATGACTGAAATGCTAGTCACATGACAGACTGGAGATACTTTGGGATACTATGATAACACGTGTACATATAGCATTACAACCCACAAGTGACCCAACTAATAAGGCACCGCAAGAAGGATACTCCTAATGTGGATAATGGAGACACCAAGGCATTAAAATCCCAATACGATATGATACCATTGACCACCCCACTACTCTTTATTTCCACCATGTCACACCCGTTTACTAGCCAGCATCATCACTGCCATATTTGCCCATGACCGATAATCCTATCAACACGTGTTTTGTAGACTTGAAGGCATGTGACCACGCACCCTAAAATGTCTTAAGTGCTACCACAGCATGTGGACCCATGGTCACTGTTGCATACTATTTGAATCTGATGACATAATTGCAACTGAATTTTCAGCATTAAGGCGTGTATACATATGGTGGATGTAGACTTTGTAAAGTGTGTCCAGTTTCCTATTTCCTCTCCTGTTTGTGATTTTTATATTTAGGATGCAAAGACACAACCAAGGGCCGGACAGCATCCATTTTAGAGATGAGGGTTGCATCTTTGTTATCTGCAAATGGGGTTATTATGTTAGACTCTAATGGCTGGGGCTGTGGCCCAACATGCACCGGAGTAATCTACTGCTGAGACTGAAATGGCTGGGATCACAATCAGCACCTCCATATCAGAGGTTATGGATCACACCATTAGAAAACTGGCCTTGGTCTCTTCAGACAATGGTGGTAAGGAAGTTATACCTCAGATAATGGAGGTTTTAGGTGTGCTGGGATCTTTTTCATGAATGAGGGCAGAAAAACCTGAGAGATGGATCTGTGGATGGGTGTACAAGATGGGCATACTTTAGGGTTTGCCCCAACCTGTGGTAGTGAAGTGAGGTCGCAGAAGATATTTCTCAACATTCCACACATTGAAACTCTCCATCCTCACCTCTGATGTTACATGTTTTGGACAGTGACTAAGAGGATGTGATCACGTAGAAAAGAAGTGAGGATCCTTGTCAGTTTAGCTGGGCAAAGTCTTTGCATTAGAATGAAGATCAGAAATATTGGACAATCTTGAAGGTCAGCTATTGCTTCTATATTTGAAAGGTGTAAGTTTGGTGATTGGAGCATCCTGTGAGGATATCCCCTGGGTATCTCCCATTTAAGATGTAATAAGTATAATCCACCTATAGGAGGCCCCTTGACAGACCAAGGATATATTGAAGAATTGTAGGTGTCATCTTGTCTAGGAATGCTTGGGTAATTCCTCAAGATGAGCGGAGTGTTTTGCTGATGATATAGAAGCTTACTCCACTTTGGTCACCTTACTACTACAATCACTTTCATTAGAGTACCAAGATGGCTGGCTGTTCTAATGGATTTGGATCTTTAAAGCATTTTAAAAATAAGTGACTTTGCCATCACCTGAGATTGGATACATATTGCATTCCTGTACTTTCTGGAGTCTAACATAACTTTCCAGTTCTCTGTTGTTTCTGTGATGATGTGAAACTGCAGGTATCTGTTGCAAGTGCAAGGGTTGTAACTGAAATCATCAGAAGTGTAAGCTTTTATGACAGTGAATGAATGTGGAGAATATTTATCAAACCTGTAGTTGCAATACCTTGAAGTGTTGCCCTACTTCAACATATACATATACATATATATATATATATATATATATATATATATATATATATATATATATACACACACACACACATATATATATATATATATATATATATATATATATATATATACACACACACATATATATATGCATATGTGTGTGTGTGTGTGTGTGTGTATAGATATATATATATATATATATATGCATATGTGTGTGTATGTGTATATATATATATATATATATATATATATATATATGCATATGTGTGTGTATGTGTGTATAAATATATATATATATATATATATATATATATATATATATATATATATATATATATATATATATATAAAAGCGAGAGAGAGAGTTGCATGCTAAAATGTCGAATGTACTAAATAAAATGGAATATAACATATCCCCCCTGTTGTGTGATCCCAGAGTTGCTATGTATAATTAACAGGGGGTGTGGGGTGTGTAGGTGGACTTGCCCCTGCACATGACAGGTTTCAATATTTTGGATTTTGACATGTAATACCTTTAACATTTAGTACATTTAACATTTTGGCAGGTAACCATATATATTTATATCTATCTATTTATCTATCTACGTACCTACCTACCTATATAACATTTATATATGGGGATATGTCATTTCATTGAAAACTCAACTCATTGAAAATCATGTCATCTAAAATATCAGAACTAAACAAAACAAATGTTTTTGCAAACGGGCAAGCCCCCCTATGCCCCCTCCCCAAAATAATATACTACTCTTCTAAGAGCACACTGCATTGAAAGAAAGGGAAAAAACACAAAGTGCACTAACAGTTCACACAGTCCAGCACATTTTAGTAAAGCAAACTGCAGTATTACTTCTACATATTTAAGAAAATTCATACCATTGATCAAATAATTATTTTACAGTGCACAAAAGCGTTTGTCACTTTTTTTTTGTTTTACTGTTTTATATAAAGGGCCAGATTCAATAAAGCCTGCACAAAGTGTACATGATATGTATTCAAAAACATTCTTGGCACATTTTTTGTGCTTTCTTATCACTCAGAGATTACATTAAGTGTACATGTAATCTATACTTTGTGATAACCTTTATGAATCCCTGTCAATATTTAAAGCTGAAAGAATATAGAAGGTATGAGTTATGTCTGTGTTGTCTGATTGCTCAGAATGCTGCACACTTAGTGTAGGCATTATTTAATCCCCGGGAAAGTGATTTTCTATGAGTTGCGATTCGATGAGTTGAGTTTTCAGTGAAAAATAATGAAATGACATGCACCTATATGTGTGTGTGTGTGTGTGTGTGTGTGTGTGTGTGTGTGTGTGTGTATATATACAGATATATATATGTATATATATATATATATATATATATATATATATATATATATATATATATCTTTATTTTAGCAGGAGTGTGGGATAGCACCTCACTCATATCAAGGGGTATAGGGCTGAAGCTTCCTCCAAAAATGCTTTAAATGTATTGAAGTGAATTTTGCAATTCACTGTGTTGTTGAATTGCAGTTTACTTTTTGTAGTTTCAGTGTCACATTGTCTGTCACAGTTCTGATAGGAAACAAAAGCACTTTAATGATAAAGGAAAACAACAAAAAATGGACTTAGTTTGCAAAGGGGACACATTAGTACTAACAGTGTCTCTTCTTAATTTGATGGTTTGTTTTTGGTGAGCCTGATGTTGAACAGAGTACCTGAAGGAACCCCATTTAGACTTGCTAAAAACAAATCGTCTCCAGATGGACAGCAAACAGAGGTTGAGATTTGAACTCCAGCCCTACAATCGGAAGACGAACCTTAACTCACGATATCCACCACTATGATGTATAAATCACTTCACCCTTTCCATTGCATGATTTAAAGTTTTCATTTCCTCTGTGTGTGCATTTATGTTTCTGGGTGTGTGATAAATCCATTCTGTATTCTTAATGATGTGTGCTTACAAACTATGATTTATTTTGTTTAGTAACTGGTTTAAGCAAACTCCGTGTATGGATGTAGCACTATTTTATGCAGTCCTTCAAAGCATTTTGTCTGACTTATTAAAAAGTTGCTTAGAAGTTTGACAGTTATATTGTGAGCCTAATCATTGAATAACCAGACTGTGATGGTCAGAGAGATTGAATATCCGCTATCAGAGGCCTTGATGTAAAACCGCAGATGACTATATGCAGGATTAATTCAAGATGTGGGAAACAGCATACATAGTCCCCAAAGTATTTTAAACAACTGTCAGATGACCAGCACTGTCAAGTAACTACAGTTTATTACGGGTCAGCAAGTATTAGCGATGAGAGTCCACCTTGCAATAATCAGTACAATTCAAAATCATTTAAATATAGACAGACAAAAAAAAGTTGACTATATCCAATCACATTGTAAAATCAGTTAACATCCTTAATGGGGAACCCACCTTCATGCGGTAGATACTGTTTTGTTGTATCTGAGCATGTGCATAGTTTTTAATCTTTACAGATATATTTGTTGTTGTACTTTGCCTAACTGGATTCAAGACAAATTAAATTACACATTTTAAGGAACAAGATCTCCTGTGTATTTCATTAAAATGTGTTGAAACTGCATTATTGTACTATGAACTTGAAACAGCTCATAGATGCTACTGAAATGTTAGAAGGATTTGTTTGGTAGATGCCATTGAATATAATTTTGAATACAGTTTACAGTATGACCAATATAAAGTTTTGTGCAGCTAAATGAAATGCAGTATATAACTTGTTCTGTATCATGCAGCATATATATATATATATTCATGAAATGATTGGAGTGGTTTATATACCAGCTGCTGTTAGATCATACTGAAATATGCCCCACCTGTCACATCTATGTATAGCTATAGCATATCTGGTCAAGTTTGTTTGAAAGTGCACCCCATTGTAGACCACTGAAATGGGTACACATTTGTGCAGAGTAACATACTAGGTTGATGATGTTAGATAGTCTGTATGTATTCACCAGAGTAGGCAGGAATGCTCTCTTCTAGACTAATGCATTTTCTCTCCACCATTAAAAGTTGTCTTTTACTTTAAATGTCTGTATGTTGGTACCGTGGTGCAGAGGGATGGAACCCTGTTTGCAGCCCAGGTGACTCGGGTTGAACTACTGTCCCCAGCTCCTGAGGAGTACGCTATCAGGGTAGGAAAGGAGTGGGATTTTGCCAGCTCACCAATCAAGTGGGTTGAGTAGGGTCCAATGGGTACTTCACCACCTCATTGAGAAGGTGTGCTGCACCTAAATAAATTTATATCTGGGATGGTAATTTTAGTGTGCAGGAGTATTCCTCAACTCATGTCATTGGATGTTGTCATAACTGGGGGTGGGACTAGAGGGAAGGCATATGCAAAACTTTCTCTCCCGGGTAACAGTATGACCCTGCACTATGAGATTTCAGTCTCCATTCCAGCACCTAGTTTTGGATTATGTTCAAGGGAAAGACGTTTGATTTGAAGACCTAAAGCTATAGAAGGGACATCAGGAGCATCTGACCATCAGCTATAGGAGGGACATCAGGAGCATCTGACCATCAGCTATAGGAAGAGGAAGAGCAAGGAAAAATATTTCGAAGTTTTATACATATCGGACCCTTTGCATTCATTGTGGAGTCTTAGCAGTAGCACATTTGAGATGATGAGTATAGTGGCATATCCTCCACCTTGAGGTGTAGTGAAGCTGCAAAATGTTAGAAGTTTTGTAAAAAAATCTGTGTTTGCATTATTATTAACTTTTAGTGTTACGTACTTTATTTTGTTTGCTGACTATTTCAAACTTGCTATTTCATTATAGCCTTGGGCTAAAAACATTTTTGTTAAACCTCAAATCAACTCGACAGCACCCTCCACATCTGCAAAGATTGCCAAAGCCTGCTGCAATACATGTACTTTAATGGATGAATGGGAAGGCCAGCTTGCATCTCTGCCCTTGAGAGGATGTATCGCTTCTCTGCCTTAGAAAATTACTCCACCCTCTAACCCTTGACTGACCTTGCAACAAAAGGTGCCCCCTATCATTCTGTGGTGTGGGCATGATCCCCCTCTCGATGTTAACACTGAGAAGCTGAATGCAGCCCAGTAAAAATCAAACAAGTATGCAAAAAGCTGCACACCAGCCAAGCACATCTACCTCAATTAAATGCAAAGCATGTGCCACTCATCTCTCCCCTACCCTAATTTATTCTAGGTAGGCCACTCATGCTATCTGACATAGCAGCCAGCCAAATATCCAGATGCCTCACCTCCCATTTCAATGATTGATCAACGGCCATCCTTTGGTGGAACTGCCAATCTTACCATAACCACTTATTACCAGCTCACAACTTCTGTGCCTCACTTATTTTTAAAAAATAAGCCAACAATGATAGAGCCTGGAACTATCCTTTTCCAAACAGACTGCCATATAATAAAACCCAGCACCCACTTCTCTCAAGTCTTGGCTCTAAACCTTCCATCCTTCTTCCGACCCAAAGTCGCTGGAGCTGCCAAGAAGTCTTTATTACATGCCATGTCCACTTAAGCCAGACACTGTACCCCATCCATGTCAAGTCAGCTCAAATATGTCAACATAGTCACCTTTCATTATCTTCTTTACTAAAGTAGGAGTACGCAGAGTAAAAAAAAAACCTTCCCCTTCCCCTGTTGACAATGTCTGAATAGCTAACTAATCCCCCAGGAAAATTCCAAAATCGAACCCAGTTCATGTTGAAGCAGACCCACCCACTTCACAGCCAATCCTAAACTACCCGAAAACAAAGCCATGTCTTGTCTCCCATAACTTCGAACTGGACATATTACCCTGTACCTCTTCACACCATCTGAGCATATTCTGATCACCCCAGCAATCCCATCAACTAAATCTCACAGCACCTCACCTAAACCTCCCAAAACAGCACCCCCACCCCAGGAGTAACCAACCTAACATTAACCCTACCTATCCCTGACATATTGTCATTACCTGCCACTGTGGATGGATTCATTCCTGCCACAGCAGTACTCTCATTGACAGAGGCAATGTCTGACTTCCTGGCTCACTTCTCTCTGATAGTAGATGTCTGCTACTCTGGCTGCAATTGTCTCTTGCCTCCAATCACACTGGTGCCTTCAGTCATAGGCAGATACCCTAATGGTACTTCCTTGAACAACTATTCTGCCTGAATCATGATAGCTGCCCATCTCTCCTTTAAGCTGCAAGTCTTTGCCATCTGTAAATGGAGAAAAATCATGAACAGGGTGAAAAAAAACACTACAGCTCTACCCTACCCTACCTAACACTACCCGATTTCCCCATTCTAGCCCCCTCCCCCACTTACTGCGGTGTCTCTGGACAAATTAGTCTGTCTCTAAACTACATTTCTTTTCACTTTTAAACTGTTGCAAACTGCTGGTTGTGAGCATAGCAAGGAGTTGCTACAGTTTATACCCTGCATAGAGTGCTGCGGTTTTCAGGTTTTCATTTAAAAATAAAAACACATTTTTTTACTTATCAACTGTAGCAAACTGCAGTCATGCTTATAACTGGCTGACTTTCACCAAAGAGATTTAGCATATTTTTTCCTTTTCAAAAACAGGGGCATTGATGATAGTGTGTCACCAGTGACAACTTCATACAATATTCATACATTACACTACAGAGACCAAGTGGGAGAAGATACAGCAAATTATTGCTGAAATCTTTGCTTCACATGCATTTATCTAGTTAATAAACAAGTAAAAAATAAATTCATGATTTGTGTCCTATGTAAGATTGGGTACACATTTCTTGAGCATGACCTGCATTTGCATCTCATTATGCCATCAGACTCCATTGCTGACATCAACAGTCTGTTGGCAGGCTGCTAATTGACTGAATGGTGCTTCTGTGATGCAAACTTCACATAAGTATAAGGAGATGCCAGATGATGGATGGACAGTAAGCTGTATGAAATTCAGTGAAATGAACAAAATTGCACAATAAGACTGTAAAATAAACAACTAAATCATTTTCACTGATCATTGTCCTGTGACAATTGAAACTGGTTCAGGCTTTAATTTTATTGTATCAGTTAGCTGTGTAACCTTGTGTGCATTTGTATCTGTAATGATTACATTAATGGATACACTTATGGCTTCAGAACTATAGCTGCATTGGTGCTGTGTAGGGGATGACCATTTGTTATCTGATGGCTTCATAGCTTTGGGATGAAGTGACTGTCTTTGTGTCTTATTAGCATATTTACTGTGCACTGCCAGTGTAGCTGGTCGCAGGTAGTATATCCCTACAATATACAGTTGCATATGAAAGATACAGGGTCATAGTTACTCACTTTTCCAATATAATAACTCAGTGTAATATATGTCATTTGCTTTGTTATGAGAAGCACTGCTTAATTCTTTATGCTGTTCCAGAAAATGTGCTTGTGCTACAGTTATGGAGAGTCTTTCTGTTACTTGAAACTGTTCCAATATTCTCTTCATATAGGATAACTATAAAAATCTAAATTTGTTTTATTTTTTATCTCCAGGCCTTACAATTTCTTATGTAATTACTATAACATTAACACATTTTTGTTAAAGTATATGTTAGTTTGCTTTACTGAAGTGTAAATATCATGCTCAACTTTTATTGCCCCCTTAATATATGAAATGAACCTACAGTCAATCTTTTGGCGGTCCCATTTGATGGTACCTGCTTCAGAAATTCCTACTAAACATGTCAAAATAATGTGCTGATATAAGCTATATCCTGAATATTGGAAAGGCAGTAATAACATATTTTTATTTTGTGACTATCAGGCCCTTGAACCCAGGCTGTAAGGAGGGAGGGCCGCATACAAATGACAGCAACAAATATCTCTGTGCACTGAAAAAATAGGAATATGGCAAGCGCTAGGTTCAGTAATCCTATTATGGAGTGCAAAAAGGAGCTATCTAGGAAAATATTCAACTTGAATATAAATCATGGAAAGAAGTCCAGTTACACTGACAAAGATGGAAAAATGTGAAGAATTTCACAAGATGGATAAATGCAAGTAGGACTTTACTTAGGCTAGACTACTAGAAAAATAAAAAAGTGAAAACTTGGTCATTCCTTTATTATACTTATATTAATTGTAATGCATTTCTTACTAAAGCAGGAATTGTCACTGTATTAGGAGTCTAACTGAATCCTAGAGTGACACCACAGATTGCCACCTCTAACTGCAGTGTGTGCAAGGTGGGGCATGGGGGGGACAGACGTAGGTTGCCTGGTATTTTTCCTTATCACACTCACACACACTAACACCTACTGATGACAGAGTCTATGATCCACTTACACCATATCTTTACTGCCTTTGTTATAATACTATAAAGGATATCTAAAGAGATTATGCTGTGCTCTGCATGCATGTAGAAATCAAATGTTGAGGAAAATGATCTTGTTGTCTGTTAAAGAGGCATTTAGTCATGCTTTTCTGAGAAATAATTTAAGTAGAGTACCTATACACACACATTATTAAATGGTTTCTTTCATTCAGTGTAAACCACAACTCTGTTTTTACTTTGCATGGATGGAAAGTATTATCTCTACAGTTAATCATAAATGATCTTTTATGATGCCTTAGAAATGTATGCCCTAATAGCTGTTTGAGTATACTGGCTGTACTGTTGACTGCTGGATAAGGTGCTGCTGATATAAATGCTCTATGTGACTACAGTCCTCTTCATCTTACTAGCAACATGAAGGTCTTCCACCTTTTCTTTCTCCTGTCCACACTGGTGGTTATCCTTGTATCAGGTAAGTAGACTTTTAGTCTGTGGGATGAAATGCACCTGGGGTCAAAATGTTTATTTCTGAGGCTTTATGCATTTTTTTCTTGCCACCATAGAAGCAGCTTTTTAAGATTTCATGTAACTCCACCTAGCACAATACACATGCATATGAGTTCTCTGATAGCAGCTGCATTTCTCCAGTCAGTAAGAGCTAGATGCTGCTAAATTTCAGCAATTTTCTAAAATAAGGGAGTGCATCTCAGAATAGAGGAAACAATCCTGACCAGTACAGTATCACCAAGGATTTGAACTATGACTAGTCCATGCCATTATCTCTATGAAGAACAATGAGTTTATGTGCACTGGGTTTCATTGAAAATGGATTAATCAATCAATTAGGTGTAATTCACTCTCCTCCCATTTATGGAGAATAACTACATTTTAATAGCATTAGAGCATATATATGAGAGTAAGGAAGTTTCTCTTTGCTCCATACTTGCATGATCTCAAATATTATATTTACAGATGCAGAGATGTGGGGCCCAACCTCTATGTGCATGCTGCAGGGGATGCTTCTACCTGGAAAAAAAAAATTGTAATTTTCTGAAAGATGACATTGCATACTGCCAGTTTTATTTATTTATTTTTTTATTTTGGGATTCATTTTAATTTTCTTCACAGAATTACTGTGAACTAAAGAACAATTTAAAAGGTTAGAGAGGAGAAGGTTGTTCTCTGGTGATCCTGCAAAATGGTGTAGCATGTCTGGTATAGAAAAAGATTTCCAAAATGCTGAGAAGCAATCGAACATGATGAGAAGAATACATTTTAGCAACTGACATCTAAATTACATGTGAAATAACACCTTGAAACTGGGATAGTCACTTATATGATTAATAGCTGGAATTCATAACCCTAAAAGTACAATTAAGTATTCTTCACAAGAGGTTCATTATCAAAATTATGGCACACTGTTTCATTCAGGAAGCTTGGTTGCATCACACCATGTATATTCAACTATCTGTGTGTGTGTGTATGGATGTACTTTGAAATATTGAAGGACAAATACATCTATCCAAAAGGAGTGAAAAAACAAAACAAATGAAAAAAAACACGCACACACAACACCTATATATTTATATTTAGATTGCAGTTGGAGAAAGAAAATTTCTTTATCTTTACAGGAGGTGGAATTTTTGTTATTGGTCTGTAAGTCCAGTCCATCAATGCTGATCCCTTCTTATGAAATTAGGGAAACACTTATTGTGAACATTTTTGGTGTTTACTGACTCCATAGGATCTGCTGTTTATGATTGTTTGCATCCATCCCTAGTTTTCAATAACAAAGAATATATGGACGTGTTAGGCAACTGGAGTGTATGAACATTATTTTATTGGGAGATTTTAATTGCCCTAAACTGTGAAGAATTTAGTTTCAATAATTTCTGACAGGCATTTCGCAGAAAGTCATTTCATGAGTTTACATAATTTGTGCATGAGAATACTATGGAAAATATATTGGATCTTGTAGCTGCAAATACTTAAACTATAATATCTGATATTACAATAGGGAGCTCTCTTGATAAATCTTATCATAGTTTCTAAACTTTCATTCAGAGAATGCAATGGTTCCCGGGAATTGCAATATAAAATTTAATTTTGGATTACTTAATTATGAAGCAATTAAAGATGAAATTCTCAAAATGAAGTGGAAGACCTCATGTTTAGATAAGAATAATAAATTTGATTAAATAATGTTACAAAATATATTGAAGAAAGGTATGGAGGTTACAGCTGACACTGACAATTATTCTACAAGTAAGTCTTTACCAAACAGTGGAGTTGGAGGATGGTCAAACTGTACAAAATGAAGAAAAAAAAAAAAAAACTTTCAGTTGTATAAAAAGTATCCAGCAAAGAAGTCCAGTGAAGGTGCAAGTGTAGTGTTTAATAAAATCTGAAAAGACAAAAAATAAACT